>NC_057812.1:546866359-547076359 GCF_018294505.1 Triticum aestivum | reverse complement strand
CTCTTTTCCACCACCACCAGAGACCTCCATCCTCACCCCGGAGCCACCCGAACACCTCTCCTCCTCCCATGGTTGTTTGCTACGAACTCCCCGGAGGCCGAAGCTCTCCTCCGCCGCGGCTCATTGTTCCGCCTGCTCCGTTGCTCTCCGACGTGGGCAGACTCATCACGCGGGTGCGGCTCCTCATGCTGGTCACTCTGGTTGTCCGAGCTCCACTGGAGGTGGCCGGAGCTGACCGGGCGAGCGCCGGTGCCGGCGGCCCTCCTCTGTATAGCGGGCGCGCATCAGGGGAGAAGAAGGAGAAGGCCAGGAGGACAGAGAAGAGGCGGCGGCCCCGCTCGTCAGCGAGACCAAGGCCTGGCCCTGTCACCGCCATGCTGGATAAGTGGAGACGTACTCCAGGGAGTACGCCTTCACTTATCGAAAGCGCATTCTGCTTGTTCTTCGAGCCAAAATACGCTTTCTTTTATGGAAAACGTATTTCCTGAGAAGGCGCGTTCTGTTTTTCCTGCCGAGGGCTTGTTTGTCATGATTTCATTATAGATAGGTCCCTGGCACAAAAACTATCATATCTTTTTGCTCCTAACTTCAAATGAGGTGAATCCAAAGCCCACTTCTTCGTTTTGTCGAGCCCGTTCCAATGGAATCATTTTCACCATGTTTTGACATTCTGGAAAATGACCATTATGCCCTTGCCCTTAACCAGCCCCCTCCAAGAGAGAACGTTTTCCGGCGATTCTTTCCGCGAGCTTCTCGCGCTCCTTCCCGGTGATTTCTTCCACCCCAGGCAAGCCACACCCTCCATTTGCATGATTGCAATGCATTGACAAGGTTTAAATTATTTGAACTTGTTTAAAATATTGCTTAGCTACTTGTGATTTGTTCATGGCATTTCTTGGAGTATTGTTTTGATCTTGATGTTTGCTACCTCTTTTAGCACTGCGTTGGTTTTCCCCGAAGAGGAAGGGATGATGCAGCAAAGTAGCGTAAGTATTTCCCTCAGTTTTTTAGAACCAAGGTATCAATCTAGTAGTAGTCTATGTGCGAGTCCCTCGCACCTGCAGAAAACAAATAAATCCTCGCAACCAACGCAAATAGGGGTTGTCAATCCCTATAGGGCCACTTATGAGAGTAAGATCTGATAGATATGGTAAGATAATATTTTTGGTATTTTTATGATAAAGATGCAAAGTAAAATAAAGGCAAAGTAAATAACTAAGTAGTAGGAGATTGATATGATAAAGATAGACCCGGGGGCCATAGGTTTCACTAGTGGCTTCTCTCGGGAGCATAAGTATTCTACGGTGGGTGGACAAATTACTGTTGAGCAATTGACAGAATTGAGCATAGTTATGAGAATATCTAGGTATGATCATGTATATAGGCATCACGTCCGAGACAAGTAGACCGACTCCTGCCTGCATCTACTACTATTACTCCACTCATTGACCGCTATCCAACATGCATCTAGAGTATTAAGTTAAAAACAGAGTAACGCCTTAAGCAAGATGACATGATGTAGAGGGATAGACTCATGCAATATGAAGAAAACCCCATCTTGTTATCCTCGATGGCAACAATACAATACATGCCTTGCTGCCCTTACTGTCACCGGGAAAGGACACCGCAAGATTGAACCCAAAGCTAAGCACTTCTCCCATTGCAAGAAAGATCAATCTAGTAGGCCAAACCAAACTGATAATTCGAAGAGACTTGCAAAGATAACCAATCATACATAAAAGAATTCAGAGAAGATTCAAATATTATTCATAGATAGACTTGATCATAAACCCACAATTCATCGGTCTCAACAAACACACCGCAAAAAGAAAATTACATCGAATAGATCTCCACAAGAGAGGGGGAGAACATTGAATTGACATCCAAAAAGAGAGAAGAAGCCATCTAGCTACTAACTATGGACCCGTAGGTCTGAGGTAAACTACTCACACTTCATCGAAGGGGCTATGGTGTTGATGAAGAAGCCCTCCGTGATCGATGCCCCCTCCGACGGAGCTCCGGAACAGGCCCCAAGATGGGATCACGTGGATACAGAAAGTTATGGCGGTGGAATTAGGGTTTTGGCTCTGTATCTGATCGTTTGGGGGTACGTGGGTATATATAGGAGGAAGAAGTACGTCGGTGGAGCAACAGGGGGCCCACGAGGGTGGAGGGTGCGCTTGGGGGGCGGGGTAGGCAAACCCCCCTACCTCGTGGCCTCCTGTTACGTGTCTTGACATAGGGTCCAAGTCTCTTGAGTTGTATTCGATGAGGAAATCACGTTCCCGAAGGTTTCATTCCGTTTGGACTCCGTTTGATATTCCTTTTCTTCGAAACCCTAAAACAGGCAAAAAAACAGCAATTCTGGGTTGGGCCTCCGGTTAATAGGTTAGTCCCAAAAATAATATAAAAGTGGATAATAAAGCCCAATAATGTCCGAAACAGTAGATAATATAGCATGGAGCAATCAAATATTATAGATGCGTTGGAGACGTATCAATGTTGCCATGATATTGCCTGGAGTTCTAGGACTTATGTTTTGATGATTATGTGGATGACATGTGCCTTTTGATTCTTAGTGGCTATTAAGATTATTTTCATGATGGTATCTAGCATTATTCTGGGTATTACTTTGGATATCATGTTGTCTTTGGATTATTAGCGGCTAGTGTTATTTCCGTCATGATGTTAGATGATATTATGTTTTGGAGTATGATGTTGGAGATGATGCTCACATGTGGATCATGGTTAGATAGTTAGTTCTTGATATTTGAGTAGTAGTTTTATCGTTCTTGGATTCATCATGATAGTAGTGTTATGTTGTCCTCAGAGTATTTTGGTAAGACGATATTAAGCTTTGGATTATTTGTTGGATATTGCTATGACTTGGATTATAGGTTGATAGCTGGTATCGGAGTATTAGTTAATATTTTTATATTTTGGGGATAAATTCTGTCATTAAGTCGGTCAGGTGCCACCGAACCGGGTTTTTCTAGTGCAACCACGCTTACCTTTATGGGAAGGTCCTAACTGGGTCTATTGTCATGCCTCTCGTTGGTGCCTCCAACGAGGGAAGGTTATGGGCATGTGCTACCCTGATCAGGTAGGCAGACATAAGCCTTGTGTGCCCGTTGTTGTTGTTCTACCCGGGTTGTCCCTGTTTGGGATGGTTTATGTTTAGCCATGACGATGGCCGTTGGTGCCTTTGGTAGGCACGGGGCCACCCAGGACTTAGCCCAAAGGGGAGTTGGTCGGAGTGGCCGGGAGAGTGTCATGGCAGTAGGTCGGTTTTGTCGGAACGCCATTGGTCCACCCGAATGGGAGTGCGAGGCCATGGGTTCCGTGGTGTGGGTAAAGTGAGCTACCTCTGCAGAGTGTGTTTGTTTAAACTATCGATAGTCGTGTCCTCGGTCATGGGCATGGGTTCGTACGAGGTCACACCGTTCGATCAACACTCACATGACGGATTGATTTATAGGTGATTTATATGTTGATATTTTGAGCAGTACAAATTGGCAGGATGTTGATGATGACGTATGAGACCAAGTGTTGGTCATGGTAGTGATCGTCGAAAAGATCACCGTTTGAGACCAAGTGTGGGTCATGGTTGTGATCGCTGGAAAGATCACCATTTGGTTTTGATCACGAGCTGATCGAGATGGTATATTTCTTGTCCGGTTAGCCAAGAGAGATATGGTTATGGAGATCTGAGATGGTGATTTATCAATATTGTATCAGTTTCATACCATGCTTAGTAGTTGTTTCATCATGGTAGTTGTTAATTAACCTGTTAACGCTATGTTATTGTCTTGCCTTGATGTTTATGGTTGTTGTGAGTAGGGGTGGGCATTTTAACCGAAGACCGAACTACCAAACCGAAAGAACCGGGACCGAAGCCAAATAGACCGAAACCGAAAAAATCAGTACTAAATTCGGCCAGCAACTCTGTAAAACCGATATTACATCGGTCGTTTCGGTTATGACCCTCGACTACCCGAAGTACTGTAAGTAACCAAGAAAGAATAGTAACAGGCCAATTCAATGCATTAGGCCCATAGCCCACAATATCAACTAAACTTGGATGCGTCCGGTTAAGCCTTCACTTGGATTAACTCAATGCTTCCAGTGAGAAAACTCACTTCGACGCAAAAAAAGGGGGCTGCCACCGCCGCACCTTATCCACATCCAGGGCACCACCAGATCTAAGCAGCCGCTAATCGATCCCTCTGGCTGGCGCCGGCGCCTGCGCCGCAACATCTCCTCCTTCCTCGTATTTCTTCCCCACAGAGACCATCTCCAATAGAAGTTTCCACCAGCGCTCCATCCTCCATGCCTACAGGGACATCTGCTTCTAGAGCACTGGCCTGCAATTTTGTTCTTCAAGTTACAGGTCTGCTAGCTGAATCGGTCTACTGAGATGCTCCAGTAGGATGCAGCTGCATCTCCTCTCGGCTCTCCCCATTCCCTTCGGTCATACATGTATTTCTTGATTTTTTTTTCTACTAGCAAGTTGTTTGGCTTCTTCGGTCTTGAAACCGACGACCGAACCGAAGTCTCGGTCCACCAAACTCTTGGTTAGCAGGATTTTGGAAGACCAATCGGTCATCAATTTTGCAAAACCTAAATTTTTATTAACCCGAGGAACCGAACCGATCGGTTCGGGTTAACCGAATGCCCAGTCCTAGTTGTGAGCTTGCAAGTACATTCAATGTACTGACCTGGCGTGTCATGCCAGATTGCAGGTGATGCCATGATTGCTTGCTTGCTTGTCGAGGTTGCCGTGCGTGCGCGCTAGATCATGTCCCAGGCAGAGTCCCTGCGGAGTGGAGTTCACCACCTTCGTCGTTGTTCAGCTACTAGAAGTATTCCGCTGCTTCGAGTTGTTCCGCTGCTAGCATAGAGCAAGTGTAGTATCGCAGGTGTAGTGTCGCCGTGCTGATGTGCCTCTTTGTAACATCAGACCCTTGTATTATTATTCTTGTAATAAGAGCTGATTTGTTCTATGTCAAGCCGTGCCATATTCCAGAGACTTCTCCTCGATCTCTGGGCTGGAATACGGGGTGTTCCGGTTTCTCTGAGCCGGGGTGCCACAGAAGACTCCATGATATCCGCTCTAGATTCATCTTCGTAATCATCATCACTACTGTCGGGGTCGGAGTCGGTATCGTCGATGATGATGTAGTCTTCGGGATGGTCGTCATCTCTTGGCGCGGGGTCTCCCATGAATACTCCTAGCTTCTTATTCAGGTCTTCATTCTTCTCCAGTAGCACTACGATTTCCTCCTCATATCCATCGCGTGTAGAGTTGAGTGAAGGAAATATGCCCTAGAGGCAATAATAAAGTTATTATTTATTTCCTTCTATCATGATAAATGTTTATTATTCATGCTAGAATTGTATTAACCGGAAACATAATACATGTGTGAATACATGGACAAACAGAGTGTCACTAGTATGCCTTTACTTGACTAGCTCGTTGATCAAAGATGGTTATGTTTCCTAACCATAGACATGAGATGTCATTTGATTAACATGATCACATCATTAGAGAATGATGTGATTGACTTGACCCATCCGTTATCTTAGCACGATGATCGTTTAGTTTGTTGCTATTGCTTTCTTCATGACTTATACATGTTCCTATGACTATGAGATTATGCAACTCCCAAATACCGGAGAAACACTTTGTGTGCTACCAAACGTCACAACATAACTGAGTGATTATAAAGGTGCTCTAGAGGTGTCTCCGATGGTACTTGTTGAGTTGGCATAGATCAAGATTAGGATTTGTCACTCCGATTGTCGGAGAGGTATCTCTGGGCCCTCTTGGTAATGCACGTCACTGTAAGCCTTGCAAGCAATGTAACTAATGAGTTAGTTGCGGGATGATGCATTACGAAACGAGTAAAGAGACTTGCCGGTAACGAGATTGAACTAGGTATTGAAATACCGACGATTGAATCTCGGGCAAGTAACATACCGATGACAAAGGGAACAACGTATGTTGTTATGCGGTTTGACCGATAAAGATCTTCGTAGAATATGTAGGAGCCAATATGAACATCTAGGTTCCGTTATTGGTTATTAATCGGAGACATGTCTCGGTCATGTCTACATAGTTCTCGAACCCATAGGGTCCGCACGCTTAAAGTTCGGTGATGATCGGTATTATGAGTTTATTTGATTTGATGTACCGAAGGTAGTTTGGAGTCCCGGATGAGATCGGGGACATGACGAGGAGTCTTGAAATGTTCGAGATGTAAAGATCGATATATTGGATGACTATATTCGGACAACGGAAAGGTTCCGAGTGATTCGGGTATTTTTCAGAGTACCGAAGAGTTACGGGAATTCGCCGGAGGGGTCAATGGGCCTTCATGGGCCTTAGTGGAAAGAGAGGGCAGCAAGGAAGTGTGAGGTTCGCCCCCTAGGCCCAAACCGAATTGGTTTAGGACTTTGGGGGTCGGCCCCCTCTTTCCTTCTCCCCTACTCCTATTTCCTTCCCCTCCTAATTGGACTAGGAAAGGGGGAACCTACTCCTAGTAGGAGTAGGATTCGCCCCTTGGGGCGCATCCTATGAGGCCGCCGGCCCCCTCCCCTTGCTCCTTTATATACGGGGGCAGGGGGCACCCTAGAACACACAAGTTGATCTGTTGATCTATTCCAGCCTTGTGAAGTGCCCCCCTCCACCATATTCCACCTCGGTTATATCGTAGCGGTACTTAGGTGAAGCCCTGCGTCGGTGGCAACATCATCACCGTCATCACGCCATCGTGCTGACGGAACTCTCCCATGAAGCTCTGCTGGATTGGAGTTCGCGAGACGTCATCGAGCTGAACGTGTGCTGAACTCGGAGGTGCCGTGCGTTCGGTACTTGGATCGGTCGGATCGTGAAGACGTACGACTACATCAACTGCGTTGTGCTAATGCTTCCTCATTCAGTCTACGAGGGTACGTAGACACACTCTACCCTCTCATTGCTATACATCACCATGATCCTATGTGTGCGTAGGATTTTTTTTTTGAAATTACTACGTTCCCCAACAGTGGCATCCGAGCCAGGTTTTATGCGTAGATGTTATATGCACGAGTAGAACACAAGTGAGTTGTGGGCGATGCAAGTCATACTGCTTACCAGCATGTCACACTTTGGTTCAGCGGTATTATTGGATGAAGCGGCCCGGATCAACATTACGCGTACGCTTACGCGAGACTGGTTCTACCGACATGCTTTGCACATAGGTGGCTGGCGGGTGTCAGTTTCTCCAACTTTAGTTGAACCGAGTGTGGCTATGCCCGGTCCTTGAGAAGGTTAAAATAACACTAACCTGATGAACTATCGTTGTGGTTTTGACGCATAGGTAAAAACGGTTCTTGCTAAGCCCGTAGCAGCCACGTAAAACTTGCAACAATAAAGTAGAGGACGTCTAACTTGTTTTTGCAGGGCATGTTGTGATGTGATATGGTCAAGGCATGATGCTATATTGTATGAGATGATCATGTTTTGTTAAAATTATCGGCAACTGGCAGGAACCTTATGGTTGTCTCTTTATTGCATAAGATGCAAGCGCCATACAATTGCTTTACTTTATCGCTATGCGATAGAAATAGTTGCAAGAGCAATAGTTGGCAAGATGACCATATGATGACACATTGATAGAGATCAAGATGATGAAGATCATGGTGTCATGCCAGTGATGATAGAGATCATGACAGTACTTTGGAGATGGAGATCAAAGGCACAAGATGATCGTGGCCATATCATGTCACATATTTTGATTGCATGTGATGTTTATCCTTTATGCATCTTATTTTGCTTTGTTTGATGGTAGCATTATAAGATGATCTCTCACTCAATTTCAAGGTAAAAGTGTTCTCCTTGAGTATGCACCGTTGCCAAAGTTCGTCGTGCCGAGACACCACGTGATGATCGGGTGTGATAAGCTCAACGTTCATCTACAATGGGTGTAAGACAGTTTTGCACACGCAGAATACTCAGGTTAAACTTGACGAGCCTAGCATATGCAGATATGGCCTCAGAACACTGGAGATCGAAAGGTCTAGCGTGAATCATATAGTAGATATGATCAACATAATGATGTTCACCATTGAAAACTACTCCATCTCACGTGATGATAGGACATGGTTTAGTTGATTTGGATCACGTGATCATTTAGATGACTAGAGGGATGTCTATCTAAGTGGTAGTTCTTAAGTAATATGATTAATTGAACTTAAATTTATCATGAACTTAGTCCTGATAGTATTTGCATATCTATGTTGTAGATCAATAGCTTGCGATGTAGCTCCCTATTTATTTTTGATATGTTCCTAGAGAAAATAAAGTTGAAAGATGTTAGTAGCAATGATGCGGATTGGATCCGTGATCTGAGGATTATCCTCATTGTTGCATAGAAGAATTATGTCCTTAATGCACCGCTAGGTGACGGACCTATTGCAGGAGCACACGCACACGTTATGAACGTTTGACAAAGCTAGGTATGATGACTACTTGATAGTTTAGTGCACCATGCTTTACGGCTTAGAACCGGGACTTCAAAATTTTTTTGAACACCACAGAGCATATAAGATGTTCCAAGAGCTGAAATTAGTATTTCAGACTCATACCCGAGTCGAGAGGTTTGAGACCTCTGACAAGTACTTTACCTACAAGATGGAGGAGAATAGCTCAGCTAGTGAGCATGTGCTCAGAATGTCTGAGTACTACAATCACTTGAATCAAGTGGGAGTTAATCTTCCAGATAAGATAGTGATTGACAGATTTCTCTAGTCACTATCACCAAGTTACTAGAACTTCGTGATGAACTATAATATGCAAGGGATATGGAAACGATTCCCAAGCTCTTCGTGATGCTGAAATCGACGAAGGTTGAAATCAAGAAAAACATCGAGTGTTGATGGTTGACAAGACCACTAGTTCCAAGAAAAAGGCAAAGGGAAGAAGGGGAACTTCAAGAAAAATGGCAAGCAAGTTGCTGCTCAAGTGAAGAAACCCAAATCTAGACCTAAGCCTGATACTAAGTGTTTCTACTGCAAAGGGACTGGTCACTAGAAGCAGAACTGCCCCAAGTATTTAGCGGATAAGAAGGATGGCAAAGTGAACAAAGGTATATTTGATATACATGTTATTGATGTGTACTTTACTAGTGTTTATAGCAACCCCTCAGTATTTGATACGAGTTCAGTTGCTAAGATTAGTAACTCGAAATGGGAGTTGCAGAATGAACAGAGACTAGTTAAGGATGAAGTGACGATGTGTGTTGGAAGTGGTTCCAAGATTGATATGATCATCATCGTAAACTCCCTATACTTTCAGGATTAGTGTTGAACATAAATAAATGTTATTTGGTGTTTGCGTTAAGCATGAATATGATCTGATCATGTTTATTGCAATACGGTTATTCATTTAAAATCAGAGAATAATTGTTGTTTTGTTTACATGAATAAAACCTTCAATGCTCTTACACCCAAGGTGAATGGTTTATTGAATCTCGATCGTAGTGATACACATATTCATAATATTGAAGCCAAAAGATGCAAAGTTAATAATGATAGTGCAACTTGTTTGTGGCACTGCCGTTTAGGTCATATTGGTATAAAGCGCATGAAGAAAATCCATGTTGATGGGTTTCTGGAATCACTTGATTTTGAATCAGTTGATGCTTGCAAACCATGCCTCATGGGCAAGATGACTAAGACTCCGTTCTCTGAAACAATGGAGCGAGCAACAAACTTGTTGGAAATAATACATATTGATGTATGCAGTCCGATGAGTGTTGAGGCTCGCGGCAGGTACCGTTATTTTATGACCTTCACAGATGATTTGAGTAAGATATGGGTATATCTTCTTGATGAGACATAAATCTGAAACATTTGAAAAGTTCAAATAATTTCAGAGTGAAGTGGAAAATCATCGTAACAAGAAAATAAAGTTTCTACGATCTGATTGTGGAGGAGAATATTTGAGTTGCGAGTTTGGTCTTCATTTGAAACAATGCGGAATAGTTTCGCAACTCACGCCACCTAGAACACCACAGCGTAATGGTGTGTACGAACATCGTAACCGTACTTTATTAGATATGGTGCAATCTATGATGTCTCTTACCGATTTACCACTACAGTTTTGGGATTGTGCATTAGAGACAACTGCATTCATGTTAAATAGGGCACCATCTAAATCCGTTGAGACGATGCCATATGAACTGTGATTTGGCAAGAAACCAAAGTTGTCGTTTCTTAAAGTTTGGGGTTGCGATGCTTATGTGAAAAAGTTTCATCCTGATAAGCTCAAACCCAAATCGGAGAAATGGGTCTTCATAGGATACCCAAAGGAGACAGTTGGGTACACCTTCTATCACAGATCCGAAGACAACACATTCGTTTCTAAGAATGGATCCTTTCTAGAGAAGGAGTTTCTCTCGAAAGAAGTGAGTGGGAGGAAAGTAGAACTTGATGAGGTAACTATACCTGCTCCCTTATTGGAAAGTAGTTCATCACAGAAATCTGTTCATGTGACTCCTACACCAATTAGTGAGGAAGCTAATGATGATGATCATGTAACTTCAGATCGAGCTGCTACTGAACCTCGTAGGTCAAACAGAGTGAGATCTGCACCAGAGTGGTACGGTAATCCTGGTTTGGATGTCATGTTACTTGACCATGACGAACCTACAAACTATGAGGAAGCGATGATGAGCCCAGATTCCGCGAAATGGCTTGAGGCCATGAAATGTGAGATGGGATCCATGTATGAGAACAAATTATGGACTTTGATTGACTTGCCCGATGATCGGTGAGTCATTAAGAATAAATGGATCTTCAAGAGGAAGATGAACGCTGATAGTAGTGTTACTATCTACAAAGCTCGAATTGTCACAGAAGGTTTTCAACAAGTTCAAGACGTCGACTACGATGCGATTTTCTCACTCGTAGCAATGCTTAAGTCTGTCCGAACCATGTTAGCAATTGCCACATTTTATGAAATCTGGCAAATGGATGTCAAAACAGCATTCCTTAATGGATTTCTTAAAGAAGAGTTGTATATGATGCAACAAGAAGGTTTTTTCAATCCTAAAAGTGCTAACAAAGTGAGCAAGCTCCAGCGATCCATCTATGGACTGGTGCAAGCATCTCAGAGTTGGAATATATGCTTTGATAAAGTGATCAAAGCATATGGTTTTATACAGACTTGCGGTGAAGTATGTATTTACAAGAAAGTGAGTGGGAGCGCTACATCATTTCTGATAAGTATATGTGAATGACATATTGTTGATCGGAAATAATGTAGAATTTTCTGGAAAGCATAAAGGAGTGTTTGAAAAGAGTTTTTCAAAGAAATACCTCGACGAAGCTGCATACACATTGAGGATCAAGATCTATAGATATAGATCAAGACGCTTGATAAGTTTTTTCAATGAGTACATACCTTGACAAGATTTTGAAGTAGTTCAAAATGGAATAGTCAAAGAAGGAGTTCTTGCCTGTATTGCAAGGTGTGAAGTTGAGTAAAGACTCAAAACCCGACCACAGCAAAAAATAGAAAGAGAATGAAAAGTCATTCCCTATGCCTCAGTCATAGGTTCTATAAAGTATGCTATGTTGTTTACCCGTCCTATTGTATACCTTAGCATCATTCTGGCAAGGGAGTACAATAGTGATCTAGGAGTAGATCAATGGACAATAGTCAAAATTATCTAGAGTAGCTCCGTGCAAAGCATTGTAGACATAGAAAATTTGCAAAATACATACGGCTCTGAATGTGGCAGACCCGTTGACTAATTTCTCTCACAAGCAAAACATGATCACTCTTTGGGTGTTAATCACATAACGATGTGAACTAGATTATTGACTCTAGTAAACCCTTTGGGTGTTAGTCACATGGAGATGTGGACTAATCACATAAAGATGTGAACTAGATTATTGACTCTAGTGCAAGTGGGAGACTGAAGGAAATATGCCCTAGAGGCAATAATAAAGTTATTATTTATTTTTCTTATATCATGATAAATGTTTATTATTCATGCTAGAATTGTGTTAACCGGAAACATAATACATCTGTGAATACATAGACAAACACGGTGTCACTAGTATGCATCTACTTGACTAAGTCGTTGATCAAAGATGGTAATGTTTCCTAACCATAGACATGAGTTGTCATTTGATTAACGGGATCACATCATTAGAGAATGATGTGATTGACTTGACCCATCCGTTAGCTTAGCATGATGATCATTTAGTTTGTTGCTATTGCTTTCTTCATGACTTATACATGTTCCTATGACTATGAGATTATGCAATTCCCGAACACCGGAGGAACACTTTGTGTGCTACCAAACGTCACAATGTAACTGAGTGATTATAAAGGTGCTCTACAAGTTTCTCCGATGGTACTTGTTGAGTTGGCATAGATCAAGATTAGGATTTGTCACTCCGATTGTCGGAGAGGTATCTCTGGGCTCTCTCGGTAATGCACGCCACTATAAGCCTTGCAAGCAATGTAACTAATGAGTTAGTTGCGGGATGATGCATTACGGAACGAGTAAAGAGACTTGCCGGTAACGAGGTTGAACTAGGTATTGAGATACCGACGATCGAATCTCAGACAAGTAACATACCGATGACAAAGGGAACAACGTATGTTGTTATGCAGTTTGACCAATAAAGATCTTCGTAGAATATGTAGGATCCAATATGAACATCCAGGTTCCGCTATTGGTTATTAACCGGAGACATGTCTCGGTCATGTCTACATAGTCCTCGAACCCGTAGGGTCCGCACGCTTAAAGTTCGGTGACGGTCGGTATTATGAGTTTATGTGATTTGATGTACATAAGGTAGTTCGGAGTCCCGGATGAGATCAGGGACATGACGAGGAGTCTCGAAATGTTTGAGACGTAAAGATCGATATATTGGACGACTATATTCGGACATCGGAAAGGTTCCGAGTGATTCAGGTATTTTTCGAAGTACCGGCGAGTTACAGGAATTCGCCGGAGGGGTCAATGGGCCTTCATGGGCCTTAGTGGAAAGAGAGGGCAACAAGGAAGTGTGGGGTGCGCCCCCCCAGGCCCAAACTGAATTGGTTTAGGGCTTTGGGGGCCGGCCCCCTCTTTCCTTCTCCCTACTCCTCTTTCCTTCTACTCCTAGTTGTACTAGGAAAGGGGGAACCTACTCCTAGTAGGAGTAGGATTCCCCCCTTGGGGCGCATCCTATGAGGCCGCCGCCCCCTCCCCTTGCTCCTTTATATACGAGGGCAGGGGGCACCCTATAAGACACTGTTGATCTATTCCAGCCGTGTGCGGTACCCCTCCACCATATTCCACCTCGATTATATCATAGCGGTGCTTAGGCGAAGCCCTGTGTTGGTGGCAACATCATCACCATCATCATGCCGTCGTGCTGACGGAACTCTCCTATGAAGCTCTGCTAGATCGGAGTTCGCGGGACGTCATCGAGCTGAACGTGTGCTGAACTCGGAGGTGTCATACGTTCGATACTTGGATCGGTCGGATCATGAAGACGTACGACTACATCAACCGCGTTGTGCTAACGCTTCCGCATTTTGTCTACGAGGGTATGTAGACACACTCTCCCCTCTCTTTGTTATACATCACCATGATCCTGTGTGTGCGTAGGAATTTTTTCAAAATTACTACGTTCCCCAACATTGAGTTCCTCTTCAAGCTCCATGTTCCTGGTCATCACCTTCTTCAGATTTATCATGTTGGCGCACATTTGGTTCTCCTGGCGGCGAATGTGCTGGTTTAACTCCTAGATGAAGGCTGCAATGGACTTGTCCCTCCTGGTGCTGATCATCTCCCATTGCTCATCTCGGCACCCACATATCTGGTAGATGGTGTCCTTAAGATCCTTGTTGTAGACTTCGCCGATACATCCCATGGCGATGTGGGCTGCCATGCTCTTTCCTAGACTCTAGGTTGGTGCATCAAAGGAAAACTCTATGGGTTCAGTAACTGGCGCGAATGACCTTCCTGAAACATGAACTCAAATCATCCAGTGGCGGTGTAGGTCCCGGTGAAGCTTGGTATTCTGATGTTCAGGTACCTAGTGACTTCCTTCAAGTGTCGTCCAAAGGGTGTGTCTTCATCCGGCTTAGCAAACTTGTTCCTCGGGTCCGCCATCTATAGAGTGGAAAAAGGAGAGGAGTCAGAAATGAGTAGAGAAGAGTGACCTATGACTTATCTCAGTGGTCGCGTCCTACAGTCAGCGTGTGATCTGATACCATCTTGTAGCGATCCGACCTCAGACGGTCAAACCTCTGTGCATAAGTGTCATCCCTGGATCGGTAATGCTGACACACACAGTACTTGAAGGATTTCTAACAGAGTGCAATCACACACTTATTACATCGAATGTCTCAAAAGAGAACTTATTACAATAATATGGCTTAAGGCCATCTAAATAAGATAACAGCGAAAGCTTTGAAGGTAAATGAGTCCATCAACTCCAACAGCATAGCTGAGTGCACGACAACGACCTAGCGCACCTTACTCTTCATTTGAAAAGTCTGCAACATAATACGTTGCAGCCAGAAACGGGTTAGCACATGGAATATGCTGGAAAAATAACACTATAGAGCAATGAACAGGATAAATGCTAACACTACATGCATATATGGCTGGTGGAGGCTCTATGGTTACCATGTTTTTGTGAAAAGCCAGTTTTTCCCTACTGCAAAGGAATATACTTTATTTAACTACAAAGTTGGTTGATAAACAATGAGAATGGAAACCCCATCTCAATCCCAATTAAACAGTAATCAATAACCAAACAAAATTAATTAAGAGTGATGAGATCAAATCAATAATTCAAGAACCAGATACTCAAGATGTCCAAAACCGGGGACACGGCTAACCATGATTAGTTTGTATACTCTGCAAATTTTTGCGCACTTTTCCCCACAAGACTCGATCTCCTCTGTTGTATTTCTCGCATTGCATAATGTTTGAGAAACGGATGACCAAGACACAGTCTTTCCGACGAGGTCCCCTTAACCGATAAATAGGTCGGTACACCTACAATCCCCTACATCTGCTAGCTCATCATGGAAAGGATTCCCGCAACTTACTCAACTATGCCAGAGCCCATAATGGCTTGTGGCTGCACACGGAAGTTTCTAGCATGAATAACCTTATGATCCCTTTGAGCCTGGGTGGCGAACCATAGGATGATCACACGGATTCCCAGGGATCTCCTTGGACAACACTAGATTCCCCGGGTGCCCACAATGAATCCACCCAGATGTGTGTTAAAGTAGCCACCTTAAATAAACCCTTAGTTCGTAATAATACTCACAACTGTCATGAATCACTCAAACCAAGCCACGTCTACGAGCATAACATAGCAGTATAAGCATAACATAGATGTAATTCCCAGGGTTTGAAATAAAGGACAATAGGTTCTACCTCAACATCTACTTCCCAATACCCACATGTTTAACAAGTCCTAACCATGCAATTTTTGAGGGGTATAACTAATGCATAAAAACTGGGTAATAAAGGGTATGATCAAAGTATTACTTGCCTTGCTGACGATCTGCAAACCCTAGTGACTCATAGTAGCACGCTTCGCACCCTGGAAATTCTATCGCAAACAAACAATATCATACATAAGCACTCAAGCATAGATGCAAGGGTAAAATTCAAAAAAAAAGATCAAATCTGAAATTTCAAGTGAAGAGCTTCGATTTGCAAAAAGAATCAATCAAATCGGAGCTACGAAACTCAAACTACGAGCAAAAGAAGTTCGAATTCAAATCTGCTTGAAACCAAATTTTAAATTGTCAAAATCATGTTCAAGTTGATTAACTAGAAAGAGGGGTTCGAGGCGAAGATTTTGGCGTTGGTTTCACTGGATTTGGATGAACGGTTAAAAAGTTGCGATGGTTTGTAGATTAGGGGCTAATATGTGATAAAAATAATCATGGATAGGTCCCTGGCCGAAAATAAAATAAAAAGAAAAAGGCTAACGAACGAACGTTCGTTACCAGAGACAAACGAACGAAGAACGTTCGCGAACAGAGACTTTCGAGGGAACGTTCGCTAAATAGCGAAACCGAAAAACACCAAACCAACTGAACCGATCTAACGAAAAAAAACCGGGGACGGTTTTGTCGGGTTTACCGGCCCAACAAAGAAAACCAGCGGCGGCGAGATCCGGCGAGTCCGACGGCGGTGCGGGCAACGGCGAGGCGGCGGGGCATCGCGGGCGGCGGGGCGGCGGCGGGGCGACGGCGCGGTGGCTTCGGCGGCGAGCAACGGCAGCGGCTCGGGAGGTGTGGCGCGGCGCGGCTCGGGAGGTGTGGCGCGGCGCGGCTCGGCGGCGATGGCTGCGGTGGTGGGCGGCTCGGGGTGGAGAGGAGGGCAGCGGCGGGGGGTATATAAAGAGGAGGGGCTGCTTGGAGGAGGGGCAAAGGCGGCGGGGACGCGGAGTCCGGCGGCGGCGTGGCTCCCGCGCGGGGAAGGCGGCGGCGGCCCGGCTCGGCTGGGCCTTTGGCCCAGTCGGGCGGAAACTTTTTTTAAAATAAATTCCTCCAAAGAAAAATCCTAATAAAAATACAAAATAATCTAAAAATACTAAAAAAACAATTTTCACCGTCTAAATAAAATATTTAGAACAAAATGCACATTTTTCTGGCCTAAAAATGCAATTTTCAAAAATGCATTTTTTTTATTTCAAATAAAGTAGCAATAAAATTCCAAATACAATATTTATTTGGTTTTAACATTTTTCCTCCAATATTCCCCTCTTATTTTAGAGAAGTCATTTTATCTCCACTCATTTATTTTAATATTGAAAATATTTCGGAAAGAAAAATTATTAAAATCAAAATGATCCTCTTTTCAAATTTAAGAAAATTCAAATACGAAAATAAATGAAATCCCCAACTCTCTCCGTGGGTCCTTGAGTTGCTTAATATTTCTAGAATCACAAACGAAATATAAATAAAATATGATATGCATATGATAATCTATGTATAACATTCAAATTAAAATTTTGAGATGTTACAACTTCTAACGACAACAATGGCTTGTTGGAATTCCCGTCTATTATCATTGCTTTTCAAGGGTTCGATACCCAGGGTCGTCCTTGGGGAAAAGATAGGGACTATATACACCTGTATCCGGATCAAAGGTAATAAATAAAGCGTCTGTTAGAGACCGTAAGCCCCCGTTGTAACGGTCGCGAGCCAACGACAGCGACGGCTACTGCCAGGAGGGCATGGAGTTAGGCATTGGGTGATGAAGCGTCGGCCCTCATCGATGGGAAGGAAGGGATAGCGAGATAGAATTGTGTGTGGGGGGAGGGGGGTTGGTTTGCGCTGACGAGTCTCCCATGTTGACGAGTCTCCCATGTTGTGGAACAACATGCATTGCCTCTCGGCGTCGGCTCCTTGGGAACGTCCGGTTCAGGTGTTATTCGTCCTAAAGGACAAGGGTGGCTTTAAGTTCATGAGAGGAACAAGATTCGGTGCAAGTCAGGCTGCCAAACTTGGTGTGTCTATTGAACGTGATCAAGTGCACTTGGTGCACCTTCAAAAATCATGTAGGACCATCATTCCGTCATACAATCGTATTCAGTTTATTCCTATTTTTCCTATTTATGGTAAACAAAACAAACAATAAATACTCCCTTCATCCGGAAATACTTGTCATCAAAATGAATAAAAGGAAATGTATCTAGATGTATTTTAGTTCTAGATACATCCATTTTTGTTCATTTTGATGACAAGTATTTTCGGATGGAGGGAGTAGTTTGCATGGCTCCCTATGGCTGCATGTCTTGTCGAGGGACTGCTAGGGTTGGAGTTAATATAGAAGGACTCAAAGGTGCGGATTCAATTAATCTCAGCCAACAAACCATGTCAATGGAACGATCTAAATTATTTCAATATGTTACCGAGCAATCTTCTATAACATTATGCTCCCTAGTTTTAAAGAGCCCACATTTAATTAAGATCTTCAATTGGAATTGGATCACCCGATTTTACCGGAACAACAATTTCTCAAAGCTCTTTTATTTAATTTTATTATACTATATACTATGCTTCCTAATTTTTAAGGCCTCCCAATTAATTGAGGTCTTCAATTTAGAATTGGGTCACTCAATTTTGACTGGGTCAACAATTTCTCAAGGAGCTCTCCCACTCAATTCTTTAAATTCCATATGTTTCCTAATTTTGATGCTCTTTCATTCAATTGAGGTATTCAGTTTTAAATTTGGTTTACGATTTTGACTGGGCCAATGATTTTTCAAATTAGTCAGCGGCATCCGGCCTATATGTTGGGGATCGTAGCAGAAATTTAAAATTTTCTACGCATCACCAAGATCAATCTATGGAGTAATCTAGCAACGAGGGGAAGGAGAGTGCATTTACATACCCTTGTAGATCGCTAAGCGGAAGCGTTACAAGAACGCGGATGAAGGAGTCATACTCGTAGCGATTCAGATCGCGGTTGATTCCGATCTAAGCGCCGAACAATGGCGCCTCCGCGTTCAACACACGTGCAGCCCGGTGACGTCTCCTACGCCTTGATCCAGCAAGGGGAGAAGGAGAGGTTGGGGAAGACTCCGTACAGCAGCAGTACGATGGCGTGGTGGTGGTGGAGGAGCGCGGGACTCTAGCAGGCCTTCGCCAAGCACTACGAGAGACGAGCAGGGAGAGCGGTAGGGCTGCGCCAACAGGGGAAGAACTTCGTGTTGGGATGCCCCTTTGCCTCCACTATATATAGGGGGAGAGGGAGGGCTGCGCCCCCACCTAGGGTTTCCACCCTAGGGGTGGCGGCAGCCCCAATCCCCATCAGGGGTGGCGGCCAAGTGGGGGAGAGGGAGGCGCACCAGGCACGGGCCTTAGGGCCCATCTGCCCTTAGGGTTTGCCCCCTCTTCTCTCTAGGCGCATGGGCCTTGGTGGGGAGGCGCCCCAGCCCACCTAGGGGCTGGTTCCTTCTCACACTTGGCCCATGTATACCTCCGGGGCCCGTGGCCCCTCCCGGTGGACCCCCGGACCCCTCCGGTGGTCCCAGTACACTACCGGTGATGCCCGGAACACTTTCGGTGGCCAAAATTATACTTCCTATATATCAATCTTTACCTCCGGACCATTTCGAAACTCCTCGTGACGTCCGGGATCTCATCCGGGACTCCGAACAACATTCGGTAACCGCGTACATACTTTCCCTATAACCCTAGCATCATCGAACCTTAAGTGTGTAGACCCTACGGGTTCGGGAGTCATGTAGACATGGCCGAGACAACTCTCCGGTCAATAACCAATAGCAGGATCTGGATACCCATGTTGGTTCCCACATGCTCCACGATGATCTCATCGGATGAACCACGATGCCAAGGATTCAATCAATCCCGTATACAATTCCCTTTACCTATCGGTACGATACTTGCCCGAGATTCGATCGTCGGTATCCCGATACCTTGTTCAATCTTGTTATCGGCAAGTCTCTTTACTCGTTCCGTAACACATCATCCCGTGATCAACTCCTTGATCACATTGTGCACATTATGATGATGTCCTACCGAGTGGGCCCAGAGATACCTCTCCGTTTACACGGAGTGACAAATCCCAGTCTCGATTCATGCCAACCCAACAGACACTTTCGGAGATACCCGTAGTGCACCTTTATAGTCACCCAGTTACGTTGTGACGTTTGGCACACCCAAAGCACTCCTACGATATCCGGGAGTTGCACAATCTCATGGTCTAAGGAAATGATACTTGACATTAGAAAAGCTTTAGCATACGAACTACACGATCTTGTGCTAGGCTTAGGATTGGGTCTTGTCCATCACATCATTCTCCTAATGATGTGATCCCGTTATCAACGACATCCAATGTCCATGGTCAGGAAACCGTAACCATCTATTGATCAACGAGCTAGTCAACTAGAGGCTTACTAGGGACATGGTGTTGTCTATGTATCCACACATGTATCTGAGTTTCCTATCAATACAATTCTAGCATGGATAATAGACGATTATCATGAACAATGAAATATAATATAATAATAAATAATTTATTATTGCATCTAGGGCATATTTCCAACAGTCTCCCACTTGCACTAGAGTCAATAATCTAGTTCACATCGCCATGTGATTAACACTCACAGGTCACATCGCCATGTGACCAACATCCAAAGAGTTTACTAGACTCAATAATCTAGTTCACATCACTATGTGATTAACACTCAATGAGTTCTGGGTTTGATCATGTTATGCTTGTGAGAGAGGTTGTAGTCAACAGGTCTGCCATATTCAAATCCCTATGTATTTCGCAAAACTTTATGTCATATCGTAGATACTGCTACCATGTTCCACTTGGAGCTATTCCAAATTGTTGCTCCATTATACGTATCCGGTATCTCTACTCAGAGCTATCCGGATAGGTGTTAATCTTGCATCGACGTAACTCTTTACGTCGAACTCTTCATCACCTCCATATCCCAGAAACATTTCCTTATTCCTCTAAGGATAATTTTGACCGCTATCTGGTGATCTACTCCTAGATCACCTTTGTACCCTCTTGCCAGACATGTGTCAAGGCACACATCTGGTGCGGTACTCATCATGGCATACCGTATAGAGCCTATGACAAAAGCATAGGGGACGACCTTCGTCCTTCCTCTTTCTTCTGCCGTGGTCAATCTTTGAGTCTTACTCAACTTCACACCTTACAACTCAGGTAAGAACCCCTTCTTTGACTGATCTATTTTGAACTCCTTCAAAAACATGTCAAGGTGTGCGTTCTTTGAAAGTACCATCAGGCGTCTTGATCTATCTCTATAGATCTTGATGCCCAATATGTAAGCTGCTTTATCCAGGTCTTCCTTTGAAAAACACTCTTCAAACAACCGTTTATGCTTTCAGAAATTCTACATTATTTCGGATCAACAATATGTCATCCACATATACTTATCAGAAATGTTGAAGTGCTCCCACTCACTTTCTTGTAAATACAAGTTTCTAGCAAACATTGTATAAACCTAAAAGCTTTGATCACTCCATCAAAGCATATATTCCGACTTGGAGATGCTCGCTCTAGTACATAGAAGGATCGCTGGAGCCAGCATACCTCTTAGCATCCTTAGGATCGACAAAACTTTGATTGTATCACATACAACTCTTTCTTACGAAAACTGGTAAGAAAACTTGTTTTTGACATCCATCTGTCAGATTTCATAATCGAAAAATACAGCTAATGCTAACATGATTCCGACGGACATAAGCATCGCTACGGATGAGAAATTCTCATCGTAGTCAACTCCTTGAACTTGTGAAAAGACTCTTTCCCACAAGTCGAGCTTCATAGATGGTAACATTACCGCCCACGTCCGTCTTCTTCTTAAAGATCCATTTATCTCAATGGCTTGCCGATCAACAGGCAAGTCCACCAAAGTCCATACTTTGTTCTGATACATGGATCCTGTCTCGGATTTCATGGCTTCTAATCATTTGTCGGAATACGAGCCCACCATTGCTTCTCCCTAGTTCGTAGGTTCATTATTGTCCAACAACATGATATTTAAGACAGGATTACCGTACCACTCAGGAGTAGTACATATCATTGTCGACCTATGAGGTTCGATAGAAACTTGATCTGAAGCTTCATGATCACTATCATTAACTTCCTATTCAACACACGTAGGCGCCACAGAAAACATCTTTCTGTGTTGCATCACTTTCTGGTTGAAATAAAGGTTCGACAACCTCATCAAGTTCTATCTTCCTTTCACTCAATTCTTTCGAGAGAAACTCCTTCTCGAGAAAGGACCCGTTCTTAGAGACAAACAATTTGCCCTCGGATCTGAGATAGAAGGTATACCCAACTGTCACCTTTGGGTATCCTATGAAGATGTGTTTGTCCGCTTTTGGGTTCGAGCTTCTCCGGCTGAAGCGTTAAGCATCGCAGCCCCAAACATTAAGAAACGACAACTTTGGTTTCTTGCCAAACCATATTCATACGATGTCGTCTCAACGGACTTAGATGGTGTCCTATCTAAAGTGAATGCAGCTGTCTCTAACACATATCCTCAAAATGAAAACGGTAGATCGGTAAGAGACACCATAGATCGCACCATATCTCATAAGGTTCGATTACGACGTCCGGACACACCATTACCCTGTGGTGTTCCAGGTGGCTTTAACTGGGAAACAATTCCACAATGTCTTAAGTGATTGCCAAACTCATAACTCAGAAATTCTCATCGATCAGATCGTAGGAATTTGATCTTCTTGTTATGATGATTCTTAACTTCACTCTGAAATCGCTTGAACTTTTCAAACGTTTCAGACTTGTGCTTCATTAAGTAAATATACCTATATCTACTCAAATCGTCAGTGAAGATGAGAAAATAGCGATATCCACCGCACGCTTCAATTCTCATTGGATCACACGCATCAGCATGTATGATTTCCAACAAGTCACTTGCCCGTTTCATTGTACCTGAAAACAGGGTCTTAGTCATCCTGCCCATGAGGCATGGCTCGCATGCGTCAAGCGATTCAAAATCAAGTGACTCCAAACATCCATCGACATGGAGTTTCTTCATGCATCTTACGCCAATATGACCTAAGCGGCAGTGCCACAAGAAAGTGGTACTATCATTATTAACTCTACATCTTTTGGTGTGAACATGCGTATTACCACGACCGAGATTCAATGAACCATTCACATAGGGTGCATGACCATGAAAGGTATTATTCATGTAAACAGAATAACCATTATTCTCTAACTTAAATGAATAACCGTATTGCAATGAACATGATCTAATCATATTCATGCTCGACGTAGACACCTGATAACATTTATCTAGGTTCAATACTAATCCCGAGGGCAGATGGAGCGTGCGATGGTGATCTCATCAACTTTGGAAACACTTCCAACACACATCGTCACCTCGCCCTTAGCCAGTCTTTGTTTAGTCTGTAGCTTTTGCTTCAAGTCACCAATAATAGTAACTGAACCGGTATCCAATACCCAAGTGCTACCAGGAGTACTAGTGAGGTACACATTAATAACACATATATACTTTGTTGAAGTTGCCAGCCTTCTTATCTACCATGCATTTGGGGTAATTCTGCTACCAGTGACCGTTCCCCTTACAATAGAAGCACTTAGTCTCGGGTTTGGGTTCAACCTTGGGTTCCTTCACTGGAGCGGCAACTGGTTTTCCATCCATGAAGTTTCCC
The DNA here is from genome assembly GCF_018294505.1 of Triticum aestivum. Classification (NCBI taxonomy): domain Eukaryota; kingdom Viridiplantae; phylum Streptophyta; class Magnoliopsida; order Poales; family Poaceae; genus Triticum; species Triticum aestivum. Next base: position 547,053,117 of record NC_057812.1, on the reverse strand, counting down.
TTCTAGCCCTTGCCCTTCTTGAAACCAGTGGTCTTGTTAAACCATCAACACTTGATGCTCCTTCTTGATTTCTACCTTTTGCGGTCTTAAGCACCGCGAACAGCTCCAGGATCAACTCCATCCCTTGCATGTCATAGTTCATCACGAAGATCTAGTAGCTTAGTGATAGTGACTAGAGAACTCTATCAATCACTATCTTATCTGGAAGTTTAACTCCCACTTGATTCAAGTGATTGTAGCACCCAGACATTCTGAGAACATGCTTACTAGTTGAGCTATTCTCCTCCATTTTGTTGGCAAAAGAACTTGTCAGAGGTCTCATACCTCTCAACACAGGCATGAGCCTGAAATCCCAATTTCATCTCTTGGAACATCTCATATGTCTTATGGCGTTCAAAACGGCATTGGAATCCCGATTCTAAGCCGTAAAGTATGGTGCACTAAACTATCAAGTAGTCATTAGGATGTGTCTGTCAGGTGTTCACAATATCCACAGACGACGTTGTAGGGATTTGCACATCGAGCGGTGCATCAAAGACGTAAGCCTTCTATGTAGCAGTGAGGACACTCCTCGGACTACGGACCCAGTCCATATCATTGCTTACAATATCTTTCAACTTAGTCTTTCTCTAGGAACGTATTGAAACAGGGAGCTACAACGTGAGCTATTTATCTACAACAAATTTGCAAAGATAATTTAGACTATGTTCATGATAATTAAGTTCATCTAATTAAATTATTTAATGAACTCCCACTCAGATAGACATCCCTCTAGTCATCTAAGTGAAACATGATCCGAGTCAACTAGGCCGTGTCTGATCATCACGTGAGACAGACTAGTCAACATCGGTGAACATCTTCATGTTGATCGTATCTTCTATACGACTCATGCTCGACCTTTCGGTCTTCCGTGTTCCAAGGCCATGTCTACACATGCTAGGCTCGTCAAGTCAACCTAAGTGTATTGCGTGTGTAAATCTAGCTTACACCCGTTGTATTTGAACGTTAGAATCTATCACACCCGATCATCACGTGGTGCTTCGAAACAACGAACCTTCGCAACGGTGCACAGTTAGGGGGAACACTTTCTTGAAATTATTGCGAGGGATCATCTTATTTAAGCTACCGTCGTTCTAAGCAAATAAGATGTAAAACATGATAAACATCACATGCAATCAAATAGTGACATGATATGGCCAATATCATTTTGCTCATTATGATCTCCATCTTTGGGGCTCCATGATCATCATTGTCACCGGCATGACACCATGATCTCCATCATCGTGTCTTCTTGAAGTTGTCTCTTCATCTATTACTTCTACTACTTGAAGGAAATATGCCCTAGAGGCAATAATAAAGTTATTATTTATTTCCTTATGTCATGATAAATGTTTATTATTCATGCTAGAATTGTATTAACCGGAAACATAATACATGTGTGAATACATAGACAAACATAGTGTCACTAGTATGCCTCTACTAGACTAGCTCGTTAATCAAAGATGGTTATGTTTCCTAACCATGAACAAAGAGTTGTTATTTGATTAACGGGATCACATCATTAAGTGAATGATCTGATTGACATGACCCATTCCATTAGCTTAGCACCCGATCGTTTAGTATGTTGCTATTGCTTTCTTCATGACTTATACATGTTCCTATGACTATGAGATTATGCAACTCCCGTTTGCCAGAGGAACACTTTGTGTGCTACCAAACGTCACAACGTAACTGGGTGATTATAAAGGAGCTCTACAGGTGTCTCCAAAGGTACGTGTTGGGTTGGCGTATTTCGAGATTAGGATTTGTCACTCCGATTGTCGGAGAGGTATCTCTGGGCCCTCTCGGTAATGCACATCACTTAAGCCTTGCAAGCATTGCAACTAATAAGTTAGTTGCGGGATGATGTATTACAGGATGAGTAAAGAGACTTACCGGTAACGAGATTGAACTAGGTATTGGAATACCGACGATCGAATCTCGGGCAAGTAACATACCGATGACAAAGGGAACAACGTATGCTGTTATGCGGTCTGACCGATAAAGATCTTCGTAAAATATATGTAGGAGCCAATATGAGCATCCAGGTTCCGCTATTGGTTATTGACCGGAGACATGTCTCGGTCATGTCTACATTGTTCTCGAACCCGTAGGGTCCGCACGCTTAAGGTTACGATGACAGTTATATTATGAGTTTATGCATTTTGATGCACCGAAGTTTCTTCGGGGTCCCGGATGTGATCACGGACATGACGAGGAGTCTCGAAATGTTCGAGACATAAAGATTGATATATTGGAAGCCTATATTTGGATATCGGAAGTGTTCCGGGTGAAATCGAGATTTTACCGGAGTACCGGGAGGTTACCGGAACCCCCCGGGAGGTACATGGGCCTTAATGGGCCTTAGTGGAAGAAGAGGAGAGGCGGCCAGGGCTGGGCCGCGCGCCCCTCCCCCCTAGTCCGAATAGGACAAGGAGAGAGGGGGCCGGCGCCCCTTCCTTCTCTCTCTCTCTCTTTTCCCACCTCGCGAGTCCTATTCCAACTAGGATTGGGGGAGAAGTCCTACTCCCGGAGGGAGTAGGACTCCTCCTGGCGCGCCCTATGTGGCCGGCCGGCCTCCCCCTCTTGGTCCTTTATATACGGAGGCAGGGGCACCCCAGAGACACACAAGTTGATCCACGTGATCTTATTCTTAGCCGTGTGTGGCGCCCCCTACCACCATAGTCCTCGATAATATTGTAGTGGTGCTTAGGCGAAGCCTTGCGACAGTAGTACATCAAGATCGTCACACGCCGTCGTGCTGACGGAACTCTTCCCCGACACCTTGCTGGATCGGAGTCCGGGGATCGTCATCGAGCTGAACGTGTGCTAAAACTCGGAGGTGTCGTAGTTTCGGTGCTTGATGGGTCGGGCCGTGAAGACGTACGACTACATCAACCAAACGCTTCCGTTGTCGATCTACAAAGGGTACGTAGATCACACTCTCCCCTCGTTGCTATGCATCACCATGATCTTGCGTGTGCGTAGGAATTTTTTTGAAATTACTACGTTCCGCAACAGTGGCATCCGAGCCTAGGTTTTATATGTTGATGTTATATGCACGAGTAGAACACAAGTGAGTTGTGGGCGATATAAGTCATACTGCTTACCAGCATGTCATACTTTGATTCGGCGATATTGTTGGACGAAGCGGCCCGGACCGACATTACGCGTATGCTTACGCGAGACCGGTTCTCCCGACGTGCTTTGCACATAGGTGGCTTGCGGGTGACAGTTTCTCCAACTTTAGTTGAATCGAGTGTGGCTACGCCCGGTCCTTGCGAAGGTTAAAATAGCACCAACTTGACAAACTATCGTTGTGGTTTTGATGCGTAGGTAAGATTGGTTCTTGCTTAAGCCCGTAGCAGCCACGTAAAACTTGCAACAACAAAGTAGAGGACGTCTAACTTGTTTTTGCAGGGCATGTTGTGATGTGATATGGTCAAGACATGATGCTAAATTTTATTGTATGAGATGATCATGTTTTGTAACCAAGTTATCGGCAACTGGCAGGAGCCATATGGTTGTCGCTTTATTGTATGCAATGCAATCGCGCTGTAATGCTTTACTTTATCACTAAACGGTAGCGATAGTCGTGGAAGCACAAACTTGGCGAGACGACAACGATGCTACGATGGAGATCAAGGTGTCGCGCCGGTGACGATGGTGATCACGACGGTGCTTCGGAGATGGAGATCACAAGCACAAGATGATGATGGCCATATCATATCACTTATATTGATTGCATGTGATGTTTATCTTTTATGCATCTTATCTTGCTTTGATTGACGGTAGCATTATAAGATGATCTCTCACTAATTATCAAGAAGTGTTCTCCCTGAGTATGCACCGTTGCGAAAGTTCTTCGTGCTAAGACACCACGTGATGATCGGGTGTGATAGGCTCTACGTTCAAATACAACGGGTGCAAAACAGTTGCACACGCGGAATACTCAGGTTATACTTGACGAGCCTAGCATAAACATATATGGCCTCGGAACACGGAGACCGAAAGGTCGAGCGTGAATCATATAGTAGATATGATCAACATAGTGATGTTCACCAATGAAACTACTCCATCTCACGTGATGATCGGACATGGTTTAGTTGATTTGGATCACGTAATCACTTAGAGGATTAGAGGGATGTCTATCTAAGTGGGAGTTCTTTAAGTAAATTAACTGAACTTAAATTTATCATGAAACTTAGTACCTGATAAGTATCTTGCTTGTTTATGCTTGTTTGTAGATAGATGGCTCGTGTTGTTGTTCCGTTGAATTTTAATGCGTTCCTTGAGAAAGCAAAGTTGAAAGATGATGGTAGCAATTACACGGACTGGGTCCGTAACTTGAGGATTATCCTCATTGCTGCACAGAAGAATTACGTCCTGGAAGCACCGCTGGGTGCCAGGCCTGCTTCTGGAGCAACGCCGGATGTTATGAACGTCTGGCAGAGCAAAGCTGATGACTACTCAATAGTTCAGTGTGCCATGCTTTACGGCTTAGAATCGGGACTTCAACGACGTTTTGAACGTCATGGAGCATATGAGATGTTCCAGGAGTTGAAGTTAATATTTCAAGCAAATGCCCGGATTGAGAGATATGAAGTCTCCAATAAGTTCTATAGCTGCAAGATGGAGGAGAACAGTTCTGTCAGTGAGCATATACTCAAAATGTCTGGGTATAATAATCACTTGATTCAATTGGGAGTTAATCTTCCAGATGATTGCGTCATTGACAGAATTCTCCAATCACTGCCACCAAGCTACAAGAGCTTCGTGATGAACTATAATATGCAAGGGATGAATAAGACTATTCCCGAGCTCTTCGCAATGCTGAAAGCTGCGGAGGTAGAAATCAAGAAGGAGCATCAAGTGTTGATGGTCAACAAGACCACTAGTTTCAAGAAAAAGGGCAAAGGGAAGAAGAAGGGGAACTTCAAAAAGAACGGCAAGCAAGTTGCTACTCAAGAGAAGAAACCCAAACCTGGACCTAAGCCTGAAACTGAGTGCTTCTATTGCAAGCAGACTGGTCACTGGAAGCGGAACTGCCCCAAGTATTTGGCGGATAAGAAGGATGGCAAGGTGAACAAAGGTATATGTGATATACATGTTATTGATGTGTACCTTACTAATGCTTGCAGTAGCACCTAGGTATTTGATACTGGTTCTGTTGCTAATATTTGCAACTCGAAACAGGGACTACGAATTAAGCGAAGATTGGCTAAGGACGAGGTGACGATGCGCGTGGGAAACGGTTCCAAAGTCGATGTGATCGCAGTCGGCACGCTACCTCTACATCTACCTTCGGGATTAATATTAGACCTAAATAATTGTTATTTGGTGCCAGCGTTAAGCATGAACATTATATCTGGATCTTGTTTGATGCGAGACGGTTATTCATTTAAATCTGAGAATAATGGTTGTTCTATTTATATGAGTAATATCTTTTATGGTCATGCACCCTTGAAGAGTGGTCTATTCTTGTTGAATCTCGATAGTAGTAACACACATATTCATAATGTTGAAGCCAAAAGATGCAGAGTTGATAATGATAGTGCAACATATTTGTGGCACTGCCGTTTAGGTCATATCGGTGTAAAGCGCATGAAGAAACTCCATACTGATGGACTTTTGGAACCACTTGATTATGAATCACTTGGTACTTGCGAACCATGCCTCATGGGCAAGATGACCAAAACACCATTCTCCGGTACTATGGAGAGAGCAACAGATTTGTTGGAAATCATACATACAGATGTATGTGGTCCAATGAATATTGAGGCTCGTGGCGGATATCGTTATTTTCTCACCTTCACAGATGACTTAAGCAGATATGGGTATATCTACTTAATGAAACATAAGTCTGAAACGTTTGAAAAGTTCAAAGAATTTCAGAGTGAAGTTGAAAATCATCGTAACAAGAAAATAAAGTTTCTACGATCTGATCGTGGAGGAGAATATTTGAGTTACGAGTTTGGTGTACATTTGAAAAATTGTGGAATAGTTTCGCAACTCACGCCACCCAGAACACCACAGCGTAATGGTGTGTCCGAACGTCGTAATCGTACTTTACTAGATATGGTGCGATCTATGATGTCTCTTACTGATTTACCGCTATCGTTTTGGGGATACGCTCTAGAGACGGCCGCATTCACGTTAAATAGGGCACCATCAAAATCCGTTGAGACGACGCCTTATGAACTGTGGTTTGGCAAGAAACCAAAGTTGTCGTTTCTGAAAGTTTGGGGCTGCGATGCTTATGTGAAAAAGCTTCAACCTGATAAGCTCGAACCCAAATCGGAGAAATGTGTCTTCATAGGATATCCAAGGAGACTATTGGATACACCTTCTATCACAGATCCGAAGGCAAGACTTTTGTTGCTAAATTCGGAAACTTTCTGGAGAAGGAGTTTCTCTCGAAAGAAGTGAGTGGGAGGAAAGTAGAACTTGACGAGGTAACTGTGCCTGCTCCCTTATTGGAAAGTAGTGCATCACAGAAAACTGTTTCTGTGACACCTACACCAGTTAGTGAGGAAGCTAATGATGATGATCATGAAACTTCAGAACAAGATACTACTGAACCTCGTAGATCAACCAGAGTAAGATCCGCGCCAGAGTGGTACGGTAATCCCGTTCTGGAAGTCATGCTACTAGATCATGATGAACCTACGAACTATGAAGAAGCGATGGTGAGCCCAGATTCCGCAAAGTGGCTTGAAGCCATGAAATCTGAGATGGGATCCATGTATGAGAACAAAGTATGGACTTTGGTTGACTTGCCCGATGATCGGCAAGCAATTGAGAATAAATGGATCTTCAAGAAGAAGACTGACGCTGACGGTAATGTTACTGTCTACAAAGCTCGACTTGTCGCAAAAGGTTTTCGACAAGTTCAAGGGATTGACTACGATGAGACCTTCTCACCCGTAGCGATGCTTAAGTCTGTCCGAATCATGTTAGCAATTGCCGCATTTTATGATTATGAAATTTGGCAGATGGATGTCAAAACTGCATTCCTGAATGGATTTCTGGAAGAAGAGTTGTATATGATGCAACCAGAAGGTTTTGTCGATCCAAAGGGAGCTAACAAAGTGTGCAAGCTCCAGCGATCCATTTATGGACTGGTGCAAGCCTCTCGGAGTTGGAATAAACGTTTTGATAGTGTGATCAAAGCATTTGGTTTTATACAGACTTTTGGAGAAGCCTGTATTTACAAGAAAGTGAGTGGGAGCTCTGTAGCATTTCTGATATTATATGTGGATGACATATTACTAATTGGAAATGATGTAGAATTTCTGGATAGCATAAAGGGATACTTGAATAAGAGTTTTTCAATGAAAGACCTCGGTGAAGCTGCTTACATATTAGGCATTAAGATCTATAGAGATAGATCAAGACGCTTAATTGGACTTTCACAAACCACATACCTTGACAAAGTTTTGAAGAAGTTCAAAATGGATCAAGCAAAGAAAGGGTTCTTGCCTGTGTTACAAGGTGTGAAGTTGAGTAAGACTCAATGCCCGACCACTGCAGAAGATAGAGAGAATATGAAAGATGTTCCCTATGCTTCAGCCATAGGCTCTATCATGTATGCAATGCTGTGTACCAGACCTGATGTGTGCCTTGCTATAAGTCTAGCAGGGAGGTACCAAAGTAATCCAGGAGTGGATCACTGGACAGCGGTCAAGAACATCCTGAAATACCTGAAAAGGACTAAGGATATGTTTCTCATATATGGAGGTGACAAAGAGCTCATCATAAAAGGTTACGTTGATGCAAAATTTGACACTGATCCGGAGATTCTAAATTGCAAACCGGATACGTGTTTACATTAAACGGTGGAGCTGTCAGTTGGTGCAGTTCTAAACAAAGCGTTGTAGCGGGATCTACATGTGAAGTGGAGTACATAGCTGCTTCGGAAGCAGCAAATGAAGGAGTCTGGATGAAGGAGTTCATATCCGATCTAGGTGTCATACCTAGTGCATCGGGTCCAATGAAAATCTTTTGTGACAATACTGGTGCAATTGCCTTGGCAAAGGAATCCAGATTTCACAAGAGAACCAAGCACATCAAGAGACGCTTCAATTCCATCCGGGATCTAGTCCAGGTGGGAGACATAGAGATTTGCAAGATACATACGGATCTGAATGTTGCAGACCCATTGACTAAGCCTCTTCCACGAGCAAAACATGATCAGCACCAATGCTCCATGGGTGTTAGAATCATTACTATGTAATCTAGATTATTGACTCTAGTGCAAGTGGGAGACTGAAGGAAATATGCCCTAGAGGCAATAATAAAGTTATTATTTATTTCCTATGTCATGATAAATGTTTATTATTCATGCTAGAATTGTATTAACCGGAAACATAATACATGTGTGAATACATAGACAAACATATTGTCACTAGTATGCCTCTACTAGACTACCTCGTTAATCAAAGATGGTTATGTTTCCTAACCATGAACAAAGAGTTGTTATTTGATTAACGGGATCACATCATTAAGTGAATGATCTGATTGACATGACCCATTCCATTAGCTTAGCACCCGATCGTTTAGTATGTTGTTATTGCTTTCTTCATGACTTATACATGTTCCTATTACTATGAGATTATGCAACTCCCGTTTGCCAGAGGAACACTTTATGTGCTACCAAACGTCACAACGTAACTGGGTGATTATAAAGGAGCTCTACAGGTGTCTCCAAAGGTACATGTTGGGTTGGCGTATTTCGAGATTAGGATTTGTCACTCCGATTGTCGGAGAGGTATCTCTGGGCCCTCTCGGTAGTGCACATCACTTAAGCCTTACAAGCATTGCAACTAATAAGTTAGTTGCGGGATGATGTATTACAGAACGAGTAAAGAGACTTACCGGTAACGAGATTGAACTAGGTATTGGAATACCAACGATCGAATCTCGGGCAAGTAACATACCGATGACAAAGGGAACAACGTATGCTGTTATGCGGTCTGACCGATAAGGATCTTCGTAGAATATGTAGGAGCCAATATGAGCATCCAGGTTCCGCTATTGGTTATTGACCGGAGACATGTCTCGGTCATGTCTACATTGTTCTCGAACCCGTAGGGTCCGCACGCTTAAGGTTACGATGACAGTTATATTATGAGTTTATGCATTTTGATGTACCGAAGTTTGTTCGGAGTCCCGGATGTGATCACGGACATGACGAGGAGTCTCGAAATGGTCAAGACATAAAGATTGATATATTGGAAGCCTATATTTGGATATCGGAAGTGTTCCGGGTGAAATCGGGATTTTACCGGAGTACCGGGAGGTTACCGGAACCCCCCGGGAGGTACATGGGCCTTAATGGGCCTTAGTGGAAGAAGAGGAGAGGCGGCCAGGGCTGGGCCGCGCGCCCCTCCCCCCTAGTCCGAATAGGACAAGGAGAGAGGGGGCCAGCGCCCCTTCCTTCTCTCTCTCTCTTTTCCCACCTCGCGAGTCCTATTCCAACTAGGATTGGGGGAGAAGTCCTACTCCCGGAGGGAGTAGGACTCCTCCTGGCGCGCCCTATGTGGCCGGCCGGCCTCCCCCTCTTGGTCCTTTATATACGGAGGCAGGGGCACCCCAGAGACACACAAGTTGATCCACGTGATCTTATTCTTAGCCGTGTGCGGCGCACCCTGCCACCATAGTCCTCGATAATATTGTAGCGGTGCTTAGGCGAAGCCCTGTGACAGTAGTACATCAAGATCGTCACCACGCCGTCGTGCTGACGGAACTCTTCCCCGACACTTTGCTGGATCGGAGTCCGGGGATCGTCATCGAGCTGAACGTGTGCTAAAACTCGGAGGTGCCGTAGTTTCGGTGCTTGATGGGTCGGGCCGTGAAGACGTACGACTACATCAACCAAACGCTTCCGTTGTCGATCTACAAAGGGTACGTAGATCACACTCTCCCCTCGTTGCTATGCATCACCATGATCTTGCGTGTGCGTAGAATTTTTTTGAAATTACTATGTTCCCCAACACTACTATGGCTAACGCTTTAGCAATAAAGTAAAGTAATTACATGATGTTTATGTTGACACGCAGGTCATAAATAAATTAAGACAACTCCTATGGCTCCTGCCGGTTGTCATACTCATCGACATGCAAGTCGTGATTCCTGTTACAAGAACATGATTAATCTCATACATCACATATATCATTCATCACATCCTTTTGGCCATATCACATCACATGGCACATGCTGCAAAAACAAGTTAGACGTCCTCTAATTGTTGTTGCAATTTTTTACGTGGCTGCTATAGGTTTCTAGCAAGAACGCTTCTTACCTACGCCAAAACCACGACGTGATATGCCAATTTCTATTTACCCTTCATAAGGACCCTTTTCATCGAATCGGATCCGACTAAAGTGGGAGAGACAGACACCCACTAGCCACCTTATGCAACTAGTGCATGTCAGTCGGTGGAACCAGTCTCACGTAAGCGTACGTGTAAGGTCGGTCCGGGCCGCTTCATCCCACGATGCCGCCGAATCAAGATAAGACTAGTAACGGCAAGTAAATTGACAATATCGACGCCCACAACTGCTTTGTGTTCTACTCGTGCATAGAAACAACGCATAGACCGAGCTCATGATGCCATTGTTGGGGATCGTAGCAGAAATTTAAAATTTTCTACGCATCACCAAGATCAATCTATGGAGTAATCTAGCAACGAGGGGAAGGAGAGTGCATCTACATACCCTTGTAGATTGCTAAGCGGAAGCGTTACAATAACGCAGATGAAGGAGTCGTACTCGTAGCGATTCAGATCGCGGTTTATTCCGATCTAAGCGCCGAACAACGGCGCCTCCGCGTTCAACACACGTGCAGCCTGGTGACGTCTCGTACGCCTTGATCCAGCAAGGGGAGAAGGAGAGGTTGGGGAAGACTCCGTCCAGCAGCAGCACGACGGCGTGGTGGTGGTGGAGGAGCGCGGGACTCCAGCAGGGCTTCGCCAAGCACTATGAGAGACGAGGAGGGAGAGGGGTAGGGCTGCGCCAACAGGGGAAGAACTTCGTGTGTTGGGCTGCCCCTTTGCCTCCACTATATATAGGGGGGGAGGGAGGGCTGCGCCCCCACCTAGGGTTTCCACCCTAGGGGTGGCGGCAGCCCCAATCCCCATCTGGGGTGGCGGCCAAGTGGGGGAGAGAGGGAGGCGCACCAAGCATGGGCCTTAGGGCCCATCTGCCCTTAGGGTTTGCCCCCTCTTCTCTCTAGGTGCATGGTCCTTCGTGGGGAGGCGCCCCAGCCCACCTAGGGGCTGTTCCCTTCTCACACTTGGCCCATGTATGCCTCTAGGGCCCGTGGCCCCTCCCGGTGGACCCTCGGACCCCTCCGGTGGTCCCGGTACACTACCGGTGATGCCCGGAACACTTCCGGTGGCCAAAACCATACTTCCTATATATCAATCTTTACCTCCGGACCATTCCGGAACTCCTCGTGACGTCTGGGATCTCATCCGGGACTCCGAACAACATTCGGTAACCGCGTACATACTTTCCCTATAACCCTAGCGTCATCGAACCTTAAGTGTGTAGACCCTACGGGTTCGGGAGTCATGCAGACATGGCCGGGACAACTCTCCGGTCAATAACCAACAGCGCTGTTCTGGATACCCATGTTGGTTCCCACATGCTCCACGATGATCTCATCGGATGAACCACGATGTCAAGGATTCAATCAATCCCGTATACAATTCCCTTTGTCTATCGGTATGATACTTGCCCGAGATTCGATCGTCGGTATCCCGATACCTTGTTCAATCTCGTTACCGGCAAGTCTCTTTACTCATTCCGTAACACATCATCCCGTGATCAACTCCTTGATCACATTGTGCATATTATGATGATGTCCTACCGAGTGGGCCCAGAGATACCTCTCCGTTTACACAGAGTGACAAATCCCAGTCTTGATTCATGCCAACCCAACAGACACTTTCGGAGATACCCGTAGTGCACCTTTATAGCCACCCAGTTATGTTGTGACGTTTGGCACACCCAAAGCACTCCTACGGCATCCGGGAGTTGCACAATCTCATGGTCTAAGGAAATGATACTTGACATTAGAAAAGCTTTAGCATACGAACTACACGATCTTGTGCTAGGCTTAGGATTGGGTCTTGTCCATCACATCATTCTCCTAATGATGTGATCCCGTTATCAACGACATCCAATGTCCATGGTCAGGAAATTGTAACCATCTATTGATCAATGAGCTAGTCAACTAGAGGCTTACTAGGGACATGGTGTTGTCTATGTATCCAAACATGTATCTGAGTTTCCTATCAATACAATTCTAGCATGGATAATAAACGATTATCATGAACAATGAAATATAATATAATAATAACTAATTTATTATTGCCTCTAGGGCATATTTCCAACACTATAAACATATATCAATCCCGTGCATCCTCCCACCACCCAGGAAAAAAGAAGTGCCACCATGTGATACTATAGCATCATTATAGTACATGCAGTCATCTATGCCAAAATTTCCCCACATCATATATGTTAGTTAGCGAATAACACAAAAACACGTCATGAAAGGCCCATCAAATCACCACATTATAAATAAAGGTAAAATACACTCCATCATCTCCCTACCCGCCAAGCTAAATATTCTATCGTTCTAGAATATAAGGGGTATTTAGTTTTTTGGAAAGTCACAATTTTTTTAACTTTGACCAAGTTCATAGAAAAAATATCGAGATCCACAATATTAAAAAAATGTACGAAATTTTATTTGATGATGAATCCTCTATAACACTATTCTCCCTAGTTTTAAAGAGCCCACATTCAATTGAGGTCTCCAATTGGAATTGGTTCACCCTATTTTACCGGGTCAACAATTTCTCAAAGCTCTCTCATTTAATTCTATTATACTATAACACTATGCTTCCCAATTTTAAGGCCTCATAATTAATTAATGTCTTCAATTTAGAATTGGGTCACCCTGTTTTGACTAGGTCAACAAGTTCTCAAGGAGCTCTCCCACTCAATTCTTTTAATTCCATATGTTTCCTAATTTTGATGCTCTTTCATTCAATTGAGGTATTCAGTTTTAAATTTGGTTTACGATTTTGACTGGGCCAATGATTTTTCAAATCAGTCAGCAACAGCCGGTCTATAAAAATATATCAATCCCGTGCGTCATCCCACCACCCAAAAAAAGAAGTGCCACCATGTGATACTATATCATCGTTGTAGTACAGGCAGCCATCTATGCCAAAATTTCCCCACATAATATATGTTGGTTAGCGAATAACACAAAACCACGCCACGAAAGGCCCATCAAATCACTGCATTATAAATAAAAATAAAATACACTCCATCATCTACCCCACCCGCCAAACTAAATATTATATCATTCCAGAATATAAGGGGCGTTGTTTTTTGGAAAGTCGCCTTTCTTTAACTTTGACCAAGTTCAGAGAAAGAAAAATATTGAGATCCACAATATTAAACAAAAACGTATGAAAGTTCATTTGATGGTAAATCCTCTATAACACTATGCTCCCTAGTTTTAAAGAGCCACAGTCAATTGAGGTCTCCAATTGGAATTGGGTCACCTGACTTTATCGGGTCAACAATTTCTGAAAGCTCTCTCATTTAGTTCTATTATACTATACACTATGCTTCCTAATTTTTAAGGCCTCGCAATTAATTGAGGTCTTCAATTTAGAATTGGGTCACCCAATTTTAACTGGATCAACAATTTCTCAAGGAGCTCTCTCACTCAATTCTTTGAATTCCATATGTTTCCTAATTTTGATGCTCTTTCATTCAGTTGAGGTATTCAGTTTAAAATTGGTTTACGATTTTGACTAGGCCAATGATTTTTCAAATCAGTCAGCAACAACCGGTCTATAAAAATATATCTATCCCATGCATCTTCCCACCACCCAGAAAAAAGAAGTGCCACCATGTGAACTATAGCATCATTATAGTACATGCAGTCATCTATGCCTTCCCCACATAATATATATTGGTTAGCGAATAACACAAAACCACGCCACCAAAGGCCCATCAAATCACCGTATTATAATAAAAATAAAACACACTCCATCATCTCCCCTACCCACCAAACTAAACATTCTATCGTTCTATAATATAAGGAGTATTAGTTTTTCGGAAAGTCACATTTCTTTAACTTTGACCAAGTTCAGAGAAAAAACACAAAACCACGCCACGAAAGGCCCATTAAATCACCATATTATAATAAAAATAAAACACACTCCATCATCTCCCCTACCCACCAAACTAAATATTCTATCGTTACATAATATAAGGAGTATTAGTTTTTTGGAAAGTCACATCTCTTTAACTTTGACCAAGTTCAGAGGAAAAATATCGAGATCCACAATATTAAACAAAAAAGTATGAAAATCCATTTGATGATGAATCTAATTATACCAATTTGATATATTTCTCTACAAATTTGATCAAACTTAAAATGTTTGACTTTTGAAAAAAGTAACACACCTTATATTTTGTAACAGAGCGAGTAATTCTTTTTAAGAAACCCAACAACAACAACGGCGCAGCAAGGCGCACCCAACCCTTCTAGTTAATATTATACCAGATATTAACGTTGTTTTCCTTCAAAATAATTTATTAATGTATGTGCTAATCACATAATTAACACTTTTTGCGACTTTACTCGTAATCACATAAAATGCAATTAATTTTTTTCTTAATATCAATTTGCAATGCACGTACACATTTACTAGTCAAAGTTAAATCAAATAAATGAGTTTAAGTGAGAAAGGGCAGAATCATCAACATTAGAAATTATGGTCAAATCTGCAAAGTCCAAAGTAAGCACGGCGCTAAAACTCGAATCCCCCTCATCTTCAGGCTTCATTTGGATGCTAGGTGGGATATTTCCAGGGAATGGATGCCCCGGTTAGAATTTTCTTTGCCAACTAGAAGACCCGTGGAAAACTGGGACGCAGCTTCAGTGACTTTATGAAGCTAAGTCTCATCGTACCTTAGCCCTCTCTATCAGCCATTCATTGAAGATCCGACGTACCAGATTGACTCATATTCTAAACGAAATTTTTAAAACTGTTCAGAAAAAATTGAAAAAAATCTAATAAATCATAAATATTTCGTCTTATAATCTGGGAAAGTTTCAACCCAGTTGGATGTATGATTTGTGATTAAATTGCCTTTTGAGTGCAAATAAATAAAAAAAATGTTTATTCACAAACGATGCAATGTTTCGTTTTATAATCTGGGAAAGTTTCAACCCAGTTGGATGTATGATTTGTGATTAAATAGCCTTTTGAGCGCAAATAAATAAAAAATGTTTATTCACAAACGATACATCCAAATGAATTGAAATTTTCATAGAATACAAAACGAAACATTTATGATTTATTGGAATTTTTTCAATTTTTTCTAAACAGTTTTGAAAAATTCGTATGAAAATTGGATTAATCTGGTATGTCGGATAGAGGGGGCTAAGTTACAGTGAGACTTAGCTTCACAAAGTCACTGAAGCTGCGTCCGGAAAACTGGCACCATCGTTTGGTTCAAAGGGGCGATCCACAATCAGAGCAGAACACGATGAATCGAAGCAACGCCATTAATTCGACCATTACCCGTAGGCTTCATGCCACATCTAGGCGCACCACCGTCGATGGAGGGTTCCTAGTTCTTACTTCTTAGCCACGTACATCCGGATCTTGCTGCTGGTGAGCCCCTATGGACATGCATCCCCTCTGTCATTGTCGTCTTCATGGCCGGCGAGGATGCCGGATGCGGAGGCCCCTGCAGAGACCGAGAGGAGAGTCATGGGAGAGAGGCGGCGGGCCGCGTGGTGGAGGTTCAGAGAAGAGTGTGCCATGGAAGGGAGGCGGCGGCCGCGTGGGGGAGAGAGGCGTCGCGAGCGAGTGAGACGGGAGAATTTTTCATGATCTCGTCAGGTGTGGATTCTATCCCGGGGAAATGATGGGGATCGGGTCGAGAAAACCTCGTGGGTTTGAGCGTCCAAATGTCCAGGGACCTGGTCCAGGGCTGATTTTCGATGCGGGGTATCCACCCAGGGAATGGGCCGGTATCCCAGGAGGATCCCCTTGCTACGTACCAAATGAGCCCTAAAAGAAAGAACCCCGCCTCATCATAACACAAGAGAGATGGGGCGTTGTGCGGTTGTGAGAGGGAAAGGTCAGGAGATGCTCTGTGGGTGTGTTGATCCGAGGGGCAAATTTTCAGCCTGGTGGATCGAACGGCCAGAAACGTGTCGCTCAGGAAGACGGACGAACTGAGTGAACTGATGTTCGCACAATATGTGTTAAACAAAAAGACGTTCAGGCAAGAATTTAGGGTGAACGTTAATCAATTTTGCAGATATGGAATTTAGGACATCAGCAAGAGTTGCTTTGAGACAAAAAGCCGCACTGTTTCGCGCGCGTGGGTGTCTTGTTCGTTCATCTCGCTCGCCTAATCTCAATCCCTAGCTGCCCCCGACCAGAACGCACGATCGCTCCCGCCGCCTGCACCGAAACCCTAAACGGTCGCGATGTTACCCTACATTGGTGACGGCTCCTGTTCTGATGCGCTCTGATCCTATGGGCCTTATCACGCCTTTTTGTTCGCATGTGTCTCGTTCGTTCATCTCGCTCGCCCGTTCTCAATCCCTAGTCGTCCCCGACTTGTTTGCCAGGGTTCTTGTGTTGCCGCCGCCACCACGGTCGTCATCTGAGAAATTTAGGTCCCCTCGCCTCCGGCTGCCATCTTGGCGCCGAGAGATGGGGAAACCTCGGATCTTCAAGGCCTCTATGTTCTTTGCCATCATCTAGTGATCATCATAGTTTTGTGAGAATAAACTTCCTCATGCTCTTTTGGTGGTGCCATGATATTAGAGAGTTTTCTGCCCTCGCAGATCTGATTATTCAGATCTGATGAGTTTATGTTGTTGTGTCAAGTCTTTTGCTGGTCTGATTCTTTGTGGAGATGAAATTTTTGGTCGACGCCAGGGTGAAGATATAGTGATTCAACGGCCTGCACTTCTAGGGGATCATCCCTGGACCAAGTACGTTCATCGATCAAGGCCTCCCATCTTTTTGGATGGGCGACTCAAGGTATTTTCAAAAATCATTATTGATAATGTTTGTGCAGATGAAAGAGTGACAACATCATTGCTCCAGTCCAATTGCAGCCTCTTTACCGAAGTTTTTGGAGTATTTCTCCGAGCATAGATTGACATCATGAAGGTGTTTTTAAAAGATTTTATTGTAATTTTTAATCATAGGAGTTACTTCGTATTTTATTGGATCTTAAGTCCAAATCAATGTACATGTAATTATTATGAGTATGAATAGAGTTACAGGTATTTTAAAAAAAAGTTATCCCTGGCTAAAACACACGATCGCTACCGCCGCCGGCAACGAAACCCTAAACGGCCGCGATGTTACCAGCCGAGGCGCCATACCTTCCTGCAGGGCGCTACCCCCGTGATCCGGCCGACTTAACATACCCCTCCGACCTATTTGGTCCCGCGCCCCAGCGTCTCCACGATCCTAGCGAGCAGCATCAGGAGGTGGTGGTGGAGGGGGAGGTGGTGGCGGCAGCGGAGGAGAAGCAAGGGATCGGCTCCATCTTTTCCTCTATCGACAAACATGATGATCCGGCGCTCAAGGCCGAGGGTACGTACACTCCTCCATATTTTCAATTAATCTTCGTAGCGGTCGCTTTTCAATCCGCCGACTCAACTAGGCATCCTTTGCCAAATTATTTTTGTAGCTTCAGAGCCACCTATTCTTCACTGGGACGACGTCTGCCTATCCGACAGCGACGATGATTTAGTTGACCAGCTCAACTTGGCCGACTTGGCCGGCTTGGCCCTGGCGCACTCTGACGACGATGAGGAGGAAGGGGTGACAGACGGCGAGGAGACAAATTGCCCAGGCAGGCCATTCTCCAGAACTGCGACGATTTGATCTCCAACCAAAAACGATTAATTGCCGCTTGATTGATGCTACATTGATTATATCCTGCAGGGAAGAAATTTCCCAGGGAGAAAGCCAAACTGATACAGACGGTGTGGGTAAGGAGTGACATCAAACAGAACGAAGAACACAGAGAGCTGTGCAAGATGCTTCTAGATCTAGGACATGAGTGGTCTGCCCTTCCTCCTTTTCCTATGAAAGTATTCCCTCACGTAATAGGCGCATGCGTTTTGCGGGGATACTGTCACCACCGTATATACAGAACCCATCATACTTCCACCAGTAAGCTAGTCTCTGTTGATTTGATCCCTTGCCTAGCAATCTGCACTTGTGCTATCTATGCATGTGTTTCGAAATTTAATTATTTTCCTCGATATTTGCAGCAAAATCAACTCTTGGATATCGCGAACCAAATCGGATGCTACAGGTATTCTCGCTGCGTTTGTCAAGCTCTGCATCATATCCTGTTAGTGTCTATGGAATAATCGCCGTTCGGGATTCCTTGGAGCCTCTGCGGAATTACGTGTTTAATCGTCCCTGCAGAGATGATGCTGTCACCATTGACCAGGTAATCAAGTTAGACATGGTTTATTTCCACATAACTTGTTTGTTGCTCAAGAATGATTGATGTTCAAATGTATGTGTGAGATGTATGTTGGTTATCTTCTTTCCTTGGATTGGATCGACTAAAAGTTAGTCATGTGTGCTCAGATTTTTACCTCTGTTTTTCGGGGTGAACCCATTTTGAAATAGTAACTATACTTGATCCCCAATATTCCTACAGTATATACTAATGTTTTGGGAACAAGGAAGTTAATAATATATGTGAATGTCTACTTATAAAAGTTGAAGCGGTTGGCAAGATATATAAATGATGGCAGAAGAGAAAAATGGCATGCATGTCTTGCATTTCAACACAAGTGAAATATATGCCTTATACTTTAAAAAGGAACTAGTTTTTTTATCTGAACATGATGTGCATTGTCTTATTTAGTTTGTTATATGTTGGCACAGGCTTGTATCTGAAATGTATCATGTTTAGTTCTAACAAGAGTTGTCAAATTGTAGGATTCCTTTATCCTACCCCTTTGTAGCCCTTGTCGAGGAATGTACTTACGGCAGGATGCATTACTAGAAGTTGATCTGTGGGTAAAGGAGGAAGGGGATGGATCGGCTGACAAACAAATACTTTCTGCGTATGCTGAGATTGAGAGCTGCCCAGCTTATGATGAAATGCTATATGGACAGATTCGTCATGGCCTGTTCAGCTTGGACATAGGCTACATATCATTTACAAGAAGTATCGAGGCCGTAATAGAAGTCTTTGCAAAGGTTGATGGTCCTCATCATGTGAGATTTGGTGCTTTCAGCAGTGGCTTTGATCATGAGATTGTGTTGTTTGATGACACATTCTCTGGGACTAAGATGCAGTTTCAGCATGTAGTCGTGGTGAAAGCAGAGGAAAAATTGGATGTTTGCTTAAAGTTGGGGGAATCACTCTTTCGGTGGAGTTTCCAAGATGGACATGTTGGACCTGTTAGGATTCCTGATGACTCGATGTCAAAGTATGGCCAGTTTGATGTGAGGGTGTTCTTTGCTCCTAAGAACTCGCGACCACCGAAATAAGTGAAGAAGACACCCCGTGCTGGATTGTGTGTTTTATTATCTCCTAACTAAGTACCTCCAGGGTGTTTTTTTGTAATCTGTAAATCCTCTGTCAAAACAGCAAAAGTTTGAGGTCAGACTTGTTGAAACTTGAAAATATTCTATGTTTGTCTGCATATCTTGCATTTGATTAGAGCTACTTGATCCGTTTTTTAATTTTCCCTTTAGTTTGGTTGCATCTTTGGTAGTTTCCATTGTAATTTTTGTTCTTTGGCGTTTTTCATGGAAATTTGTATTGCCGTGATTGAACAAACTATTGTTCCCCCGCATTATAAAAAGAAAAAGGAAATATATTGTTGATTTTTCTAGTGGCAAGTGAAAATTTACGATAAGTTATAGTTGGATTTTCAGATGACTATTTGATTGTCTTATCTTATGAGTATATTTCCTAACTATTTCGCCAAAAAAGGAAGTACCTTTCCTAGCTGCCCTAAAAAAAGAGTACATTTCCACTAGTAGAAAACAGGGATTTGGTCCAGGCCGGGTCAGCCCATTAGTCCCGATTCAGTCCAGAACCGGGATCAATGGGGGCATTGGTCCCGGTTCGTGAGCCCAGGGGGCCGGCCGGGCCACGTGGGTCATTGGTCCCGGTTCATCTGAACCTTTTGGTCCCGGTTGGTGGGATGAACCGGGACCAATGGGCCTCGCTCCTGGCCCACCACCATTGGTCCCGGTTGGTGGCTTGAACCGGGACCAAAGGCTCCCCTTTAGTCCCGGTTCATGCCACCAACCGGGACCAATGAAGTGCCTATATATACCCCCTCGCGTAAGAGCAGAGCACACTGCTCTGTTTTTTTCTGGCCGAGGGGGAGAGGGCTTGGTGGTGCTCTAGCTCACCTCCTATGCACACAAGGTGTTCGATGGAATGCCCGAGCCACACTACTTAAGCTTTCTCCCTCTCCAAGCTCCATTTTCCACAATATTTGTCTAGGTTTAGCGGTCCGTCACGCCCCGTCCCCGTCTTCACCGCCGTCGATCACCCGCGCCGAGCTCATCGCCGGCACCACCGTGGTGAGCCTCTTGTTCTTATCTTCTTTCTGAAAGGAAAAATATTCTTACTTGTATGTTTACATAGATACTTGTATTATTTTCTTACTTTTATTATTGCATCTTATATAGTGCGATGGTTTTGGTATCCGCCCCCGTCGGCCCTCGTCCTGTCTATGATTCGGATGTGGTATATATATTATCTTTATAACTATTGGTTCATTTATTGTTTATGAAAATTATGCCGACCAACGTGACATAGATTTTATTTATGTAGGATGTATGTGAATCGGAAATGCCAACCGACCCTATTGTAGAGAGGTTAAATTTAGTTGAAGAAGAAAACAATTTGTTGAAGGAAAAAATAAAAAAATTGAGGAGGAGAAGATGATATTGGAGTTGCATGTTGCGGATGTCGTCGATGATCACAAGATCAAGATGGATGCAATGCGCTTGAAGATTAGAAAGATTAGAAAATATGCCATTCATACCGAGGCTTGGTATCATTATGCCGTTGGATCAATTGTTACCTTGGTTGCGATTATGATCGCATTTGTTTTCGCATTGAAATGTTTTACATAGTTTCAATGTATGGTTTAATTAATTAGATGCTCTGGAGAGCTATATGTTGTTAGATGAGAACTATGTATGCACTTTGGTTTTAATGTGATGATGAACTTCTATTAATTTGGACACTTAATTATATATAATGCACGTAGATGAACCGGCAATGGATGTACGGTGACAGACACACCTGCGAGTACATTAAGGGCGTGCATGAGTTTCTCGATGCGGCTGAGGCAAACAAGCAGAATGGTTTTATGTGTTGTCCATGCACTGAATGTGGGAATACGAGGTCTTACTCTAACCGGAAAATCCTTCACTCCCACCTGCTTTACAAGGGTTTCATGCCACACTATAATGTTTGGACGAGGCACGGAGAAATAGGGGTTATGATGGAAGACGGCGAAGAAGAAGAGTACGATGACAACTATGTGCCCCCTGAATACGGTGATGCTGCAACGGGGGGAGCTGGTGAAGATCAAGAGGAACCAGACGATGTGCCCAATGATGCTGCAACGGGTGAAGCTACTGAAGATCAAGAGGAACCAGACGATGTGCCCGATGATGATGATCTCCGCCGGGTCATTGTCGATGCAAGGACGCAATGCGAAAGTCAAAAGGAGAAGCTGAAGTTCGATCGCATGTTAGAGGATCACAAAAAAGGGTTGTACCCCAATTGCGAAGATGGCAACACAAAGCTCGGTACCGTACTGGAATTGCTGCAGTGGAAGGCAGAGAATGCTGTGGCTGACAAAGGATTTGAGAAGCTACTGAAAATATTGAAGAAGAAGCTTCCAAAGGATAACGAATTGCCCGACAGTACATACGCAGCAAAGAAGGTTGTATGCCCTCTAGGATTGGAGGTGGAGAAGATACATGCATGCCCTAATGACTGCATCCTCTACCGCGGTGCATACAAGGATCTGAACGCATGCCCGGTATGCGGTGCATTGCGGTATAAGATCAGACGAGATGACCCTGGTGATGTTGACGGCGAGCCCCCCAGGAAGAGGGTTCCTGCGAAGGTGATGTGGTATGCTCCTATAATACCACGGTTGAAACGTCTGTTCAGAAACGAAGAGCATGCCAAGTTGATGCGATGGCACAGTGAGAACCGAAAGAAAGATGGGAAGTTGAGAGCACCCGCTGACGGGTCGCAGTGGAGAAAAATCGAGAGAAAGTACTGGGATGAGTTTGCAAAGGACCCAAGGAATGTATGGTTTGCTTTAAGCGCGGATGGCATTAATCCTTTCGGGGAGCAGAGCAGCAATCACAGCACCTGGCCCGTGACTCTATGTATGTATAACCTTCCTCCTTGGATGTGCATGAAGCGGAAGTTCATTATGATGCCAGTTCTCATCCAAGGCCCTAAGCAACCCGGCAACGACATTGATGTGTACCTAAGGCCATTAGTTGAAGAACTTTTACAGCTGTGGAATGGAAACGGTGTACGTACGTGGGATGAGCACAGACAGGAGGAATTTAACCTTAAGGCGTTGCTGTTCGTGACCATCAACGATTGGCCCGCTCTCAGTAACCTTTCAGGACAGACAAACAAAGGATACCACGCATGCACGCACTGTTTAGATGACACTGAAAGTATATACCTGGACAAATGCAGGAA
The DNA here is from genome assembly GCF_018294505.1 of Triticum aestivum. Lineage (NCBI taxonomy): Eukaryota > Viridiplantae > Streptophyta > Magnoliopsida > Poales > Poaceae > Triticum > Triticum aestivum. The sequence goes on along the minus strand of NC_057812.1, from coordinate 547,030,264 downwards.
GAATGTGTACCTGGGCCATCGTCGATTTCTTCCGACCAACCATCAATGTCGAAAGAAAGGCAAGCATTTCAAAGGCGAGGCAGATCACCGGAAGAAGCCCGCCATGCGTACCGGTGATCACGTACTTGCTATGGTCAATGATTTACACGTAATCTTTGGAAAGGGTCCCGGTGGACTAGCTGTTCCGAATGACGCTGAGGGACACGCACCCATGTGGAAGAAGAAATCTATATTTTGGGACCTACCCTACTGGAAAGACCTAGAGGTCCGCTCTTCAATCGACGTGATGCACGTGACGAAGAACCTTTGCGTGAACCTGCTAGGCTTCTTGGGCGTGTATGGGAAGACAAAAGATACACCTGAGGCACGGGAGGACCTGCAACGTTTGCACGAAAAAGACGGCATGCCTCCGAAGCAGTATAAAGGTCCTGCCAGCTACGCTCTTACGAAAGAAGAGAAAGAAATCTTCTTTGAATGCCTGCTCAGTATGAAGGTCACGACTGGCTTCTCGTCGAATATAAAGGGAATAATAAATATGCCAGAGAAAAAGTTTCAGAACCTAAAGTCTCATGACTGCCACGTGATTATGACGCAACTGCTTCCGGTTGCATTGAGGGGGCTTCTACCGGAAAACGTCCGATTAGCCATTGTGAAGCTATGTGCATTCCTCAATGCAATCTCTCAGAAGGTGATCGATCCAGAAATCGTACCAAGGCTAAGGAGTGATGTGGCGCAATGTCTTGTCAGTTTCGAGCTGGTGTTCCCACCATCCTTCTTCAATATCATGACGCACGTCCTAGTTCATCTAGTCGACGAGATTGTCATCCTGGGGCCCGTATTTCTACACAATATGTTCCCCTTTGAGAGGTTCATGGGAGTCCTAAAGAAATATGTCCGTAACCGTGCTAGGCCAGAAGGAAGCATCTCCATGGGCCATCAAACAGAGGATGTTATCGGGTTTTGTGTTGACTTCATTCCTGGCCTTAAGAAGATAGGTCTCCCTAAATCGCGGTATGAGGGGAGACTGACTGGAAAAGGCACTCTTGGAAGTGACTCAATAATATGCAGGGACGGATATTCTTGGTCTCAAGCACACTACACAGTTCTACAGAACTCTACCTTGGTGACCCCGTATGTCGATGAACACAAGAACAGTCTGCGCTCCAAACACCCGGAGCAGTGCGACGACTGGATTACATGTGAACACATCAGGACTTTCAGCAGTTGGTTGGAAACACGTCTCAGAGGTGACAACACTGTTTGTGATGAGTTGTACTTGTTGTCCAGGGGACCATCTTTGACTGTATTGACTTACAAAGGATACGAGATAAATGGGAATACATTTTACACGATCGCCCAAGATCAAAAGAGCACCAACCAAAACAGCGGTGTCCGCTTTGATGCAGCAACCGAGAGCGAAAGGACACATATTATGGTTACATAGTGGACATATGGGAACTTGACTACGGACCTGATTTTAAGGTCCCTTTGTTTAAGTGCAAATGGGTCAATCTGTCAGGCGGCGGGGTACAGGTAGACCTACAGTACGGAATGACAACAGTGGATCTGAAAAATCTTGGGTACACTAACGAACCGTTCGTCCTAGCCAATGATGTGGCACAGGTTATCTATGTGAAGGACATGTCTACCAAACCGAGAAAAAGAAAAGATAAGGAAGCGAATACATCACACGATGAGCCAAAGCGCCACATAGTTCTTTTAGGAAAAAGGGACATCCTGGGAGTGGACGGCAAGACAGACATGTCTGAAGATTACGAAAAGTTTCATGAAATTCCTCCCTTCAATGTCAAGGCTGACCCAAGCATCCTGATAAACGATGAAGATTATCCATGGTTACGGCGCAATAAGCAAATGACACAAGCGGAGAAAAAGTGAAGACTTTCTCCCACAACTATTATGATGATACCATGCCAACTTTGTAACACACGAGTATGCTATGCCAACAGATGATCTTTCGTCCGAAACCCTGATACTTTGAAAGAGATTGTCCGTTTTGTACACGAAGTGCATCCAGTTTTTTCCGTAACCATCTCAACTTTGTTACACATGTTATGTGGGTAAAATGATGATACCATGCCAACTTTCAACCTTTTCGGAGTTCATTTGAAATGCTTTTCAATTTCAGGGTCTTATAGCTCAAAAAAATCAGTAAATGCATAAAAAATAACAAATGAAGTCAGAAAGGGTTGAAAAATTGATGATGTGTCTTTGAATGGTGCATTTTGAACACAGAAAAAATATGGAGTTCAAATAAGTTCAAGAAAATGAAATCCCTTTGTAACAGATGATCTTTCGTCCGAAACCCTGATACTTTGAAAGAGATTGTCCGTTTTGTACACGAAGTGCATCCAGTTTTTACCGTAACCATCTCAACTTTGTTGCACATGCTATGTGGGTGAAATGATGATACCATGCCAACTTTCAACCTTTTCGGAGTTCATTTGAAATGCTTTTCAATTTCAGGATCTTATAGCTCAAAAAAATCAGTAAATGCATGAAAAATAATAAATGAAGTCAGAAAGGGTTGAAAATTGATGATGTGTCTTTGAATGGTGCATTTTGGACACAGAAAAAATATGGAGTTCAAATAAGTTCAATAAAATGAAATCCCTTTGTAACAGATGATCTTTCGTCCGAAACCCTGATACTTCGAAAGAGATTGTCCGTTTTGTACACGAAGTGCATCCAGTTTTTGCCGTAACCATCTCAACTTTGTTGCACATGCTATGTGGGTGAAATGATGATACCATGCCAACTTTCAACCTTTTCGGAGTTCATTTGAAATGCTTTTCAATTTCAAGGTCTTATAGCTCAAAAAAGCAAAAGGAATCAACTAAAAAGTTTTTATAAACCTCTAGTATTTTTGAAACTAAACTTATATAAAATTTATGCAACTTAAATTCAGAAAGTATTTTTTGTTCAACACATTAATAGCAAAAAATTAATAGCAAAAAATAACAAAATTTGTTTTTGATTAAAACAGATATTAAAAATAACCTAAAATTACCAAATAGAGTATAATGATAAAACACTATAATATTAAGTAGCGGGAAAAAGAATCACTCAAAAATCTAACTTCATAGTAAAGTTATTCATAAACTAGTGATTCACATACATTTTAAAACTATAAGTATTTAGTACAAATAAAAAATAAAAAGCAAAAAATAAAACAAAAGAAGAAAACAAAAAAATTCAAATTTTAAAACTAATGGCACTAACAGAAAGTTTATAATTTTTGTGACCTAAAAGCAAAAAGAAATCACTAAAAAACTATAAGTATTTAGTACAAATAAAAAAAGCAAAAAAGAAAACAAAAGAAGAAAACAAAAAAAATCAAATTTTAAAACTAATGGCACTAACAGAAAGTTTATAATTTTTGTGACCTAAAAGCAAAAAGAAATCACTAAAAAACTATAAGTATTTAGTACAAATAAAAAAATAAAAAGCAAAAAAGAAAACAAAAGAAGAAAACAAAAAAATGCCACCTACTAGGCCTCCACGGCCTGAATACGACTAGAAACCCTTCCATGGGCCAGGATTCAGGCCCGCAGAAGGCTTAGCAGGCCCAACAGGCATAGCAGTGCACATATTAGGCCCGTAAGCCTGCAATAGAGAGGAGCTCGAGAGGGATGTGGCAGCGAGGCTTATAAACCACTCCGAGCCCCTCTCAACTAGCGAGGTGGGACTAAACTTACGACCGCACCGCACCAGCATAGGGCGTTTGGTCCCGGTTGGTAGCACCAACCGGGACTAAAGGGGTGCATTGGTACCGGTTCGTAACACCAACCGGGACAAATGCCCCCCTTTAGTCCCAGTTGGTGCGACCAACCGGGACCAAACGCCTCTGCTTCCCGCCCTTTGGGCTGCCGAAAAGAGGCCTTTGGTCCCGGTTGGTAGAACCAACCGGGACCATAGGTGCGCATTTGTCCCGGTTCGTGCGACGAACTGGGACCATAGGTCCGCCTATATAAGCCCACACTTGCGAAAATTTCGCCAACTTCTCCATTCCCCATCGCCGACGCCGCCAGGCTGCTTGTCCTCCTCGTCGCCGTCGCCGCGCCCTGCCCCATCCCCGCATGCTTGCCGTCGTCGCGCCCTGCCCCGTCGCCGTCGCCGCACCATGTCGCTGTCGTCGTCGTCGCGCCCTCCTGCCCATCGCCGGCCGCCCTGCCCCGAGCCCGCTGCCGTCCGTCCTGCCCCGAGCCCCGCCTCCTCGTCCCCGTCGCCGTGTGCCGCCCCGAGCCCGCCGCCGTCCCCGTCGCCGTGTGCCACCCCGAGCCCGTCGTCCCCGTCACCGCGTGCCGCGCCCCCCGCGCACGCTGTTCCCATCGCCGGCATCCCCGAGCCCGCCGTCCTCCTTCCCGTCGCTGGCCTCCTCTCCCCGTCGCCGCCCACCCCCAGTGAGCTCCCCCCTTTCCCATCCCCGTCGCCGACGACGCCACCTATTGCTGCCGCTGCTCTCTGTGTATATATGTTCATATATGCAAAAGTTACATTTTTAGAAAATCATCTATATATGTTCATATATGCAAAAGTTCTATATGAATGTGGCTATATGTATGTTCATGGAAAATAATTTTGCTCGATGATCTTTTTGTTCACGATGTTCATATAATTTTTTTCATGTATGTATGAATGTCGATATGAATTGTACCTATGATGTTTTTTTATTCATAGATGAATATGTATGTGGCTATGTATGTGTATGTGGCTATGTGAATATGCAAAGAAGAGGAGATGAAGAAGATGATATATTTTCTTATTCGTGGGTGTGTCGAGAGGGTCATCGATAACTTTAGTGCATTTTAGGTCATTTTAGGTCGTGGGTGTGTCGAGAAGGCGGCCGAGGGGTCGAGAGTCGTCGAACATGAGATGGGGGGATGATAGATGATGATGAGGGGGGGAGGGGGGACGTCGGACATTCATGAGAGAGGCGGGGAAGAATGGGAAGAAGAGGGAGAAGAAGAGGAGAGGAAGTCTTCTCCTCTATTCTTTCTCCTCCTCTATTCTTTCTTCTCTTCTTTTTTCTTCTTCTTCCTATATGTATTAGTTTTTTTATTTAGGTTGTTAATTAGTAGATATTAATTTTGTTCATATATGTATGGATGCATGTGATATGTATGTATGTATGTATCGGGTATGTCGTTGTCGATATACCCCCTACCTGATAACTTCGACATGAGAGGGTCGAGAGGGGGTCTAGGGTCGCCGAGGGGTCGAGGGTCGTCGAACATGAGAGGAAGAAGAGGATAAAAAAAGAAGAGGAAGAAGAAAAAAAGAGGAGAAGAAAGAATAGAGGAGAAGATCTCCTCTATTCTTTCTTCTCCTCTTTTTTTTCTTCTTCTTCCTCTTTTTTTATCGGGAACGAGGGTCCTCGAGGGTCACCGAGCGGTAGAGGAAACCCTAAATAGCAAGTATTGTCGGTGTGAGATACATGTGGCCGTCGGTGTCGGACAATACATCCACGTCTCACAAGTGACGCGGGCTTCCTCTTCTTTTTTTATCCTTGAAGCGTTGTCGAGGCCACCCCAAACCCTAGAGAAGCAGCGTCGAGGCCACCCCAAACCCTAGAGAAGCAGCGTCGAGGCCACTAATTAATATTAGTTCTACGTTTGCCACTAATATATCCATCTGTCATGTTTGAATAATAATTGCCATGTTGTCAATATTTGTAGAAACTATGGACACCGCCCGAGACGAAGTACAAGAAGAGTTGTTGGGGGACATAATCGCACGAGGAAGTAATGCCGCCGTCTTGTTGTTTCTCAATGACACCAATGGTCTGGAAGCAGCTGGCTATGATTAGGATGGCTCCGGTGACCTAATGCCGGTGCAAGAAGGAGATCGTGAGGACGGCTCCGGTGACCCAATGTCGGTGCAAGAAGAAGAGACCGTGATGACGTTTCCGGTGACCGAACTGAATCCGGCCAGGTATATATATTAGTTAAGCTTCTGATGACTAGCTAATTGATGCATTCATTGTTTTGGTATGTACACATATTAATTAAGTCTTTGTTCTTTTTTCTAGCCCTCCGGATCGAGCACAACTTCGGTAAAGGGACGAGGCCCGAAGAAAAAGTTGAGCTCGGATGAAAAGTTTGAGATCATAGCAATCGCGCCCGACGGCCAACCGATTGAACCCCTCCGGACAAAGAGCGCATTTGTTGCTCAGTGTAGGGTTTTGGTTAGGGACAAGATCCCGATCAGCATCCAGCAATGGTTAAAGCCGGCTACAGAAGACCCTGAGGTGTCTTATGTCAATGATATGCAGAAAAATGATCTTTGGACTGAGCTGAAGTCAAATTTCACCCTATCGTCAGAGGATGATCCAGAGAAGCCAGTTAAAGAGCAATTAATCAAGTCTTTTGCTCTTAAGAGGATGGCAGAACTATTCAGGAGGTGGAAGAAAGAGCTGAATAAGTTTTTCGAAAATAAAGAGACACCAGAATTCAAGGGCGGATATGAGAAGATCAGAGATCACTGGCCCGCATTTGTGGCCCACAAGACATCAGAAAAGAGTAAGAAGATGTCGGCGACAAACAAGCAAAATGTTGCGAAGAAGAAGCATCACCATCGCACGAGGTCAGGTGGCTACCTCGTAGCCCGGCCTAAGTGGGCCAAGACTGAGAATGATCTGGTTGATAAAGGGATCGAACCAGAGACAATTAACTGGCCGGACCGTTGCAGGACTTGGTTCTTCAGGGCTGGCGGAACCTTGGACCCTGTAACAGGGAAGTGCATTTGGACGAACGATCAAATAGACATACCAGTCAGGAAGCTTCAGCAGTATATTGAAGCAGCGCAGCAAGGGACGTTCTTTCCAAACAGAAAGAACGACGAGCTCACAATGGCCCTCGGGAATCCTGAGCACCCTGGACGGACACGAGGCACGCCAGGCTCCATTCCGAGGAAGGTTGGGTTTCCGGACGCAGGCGGTTACAAGCCAGGAGAGGAGGAAAAAATTGCAGCAGACCCAAATGCAAGGGCTGCAAGCAAGGGTACAAGTGATAGAGGAACGAGAAGCAAATCGCAGCAAACGTACTGCCGAAGCTTCCCCCGAAGCTACCCTGCCATCTCAGTGGAGAAGCAGCGTGGCTTCCACCGAGCTGCTTCAGCCGGAGCATGCCTTGACGGCTCCTGCCAGCTATCCCGTGGATGCTATCACGGAGTCTCAAAATTGCCACCTTATGACGCAATGGATGAATTTGAAGGTCGAGGCGGTTGTTGGCTCTGTTTATCCTACTGAACCCGGCGCAACTTTTCACTGCCGGCCGATTCCAGAAGGATATGCTAGGGTGATGGTGGATGAAATAACGGAGGGATTTGAGGACCTCCAGCTTGACCACCCTACCGGTGAAGGGGAGACTAGGCTGGGGTCTACTCTGAAGACTCCATGCCTATGGCGGAAGGAGCTCATCAACCTTCCGAACTGGATGCCTCCACCTCCTCCTCCTCCTCCTCCGGCAAGTCAAGGCACTCTGCCTCCTCCACCGCCTCCTCCTCCGGCAAGTCAGGGCACTCCGCCTCCTCCACCGCCTCCTCCTCCGGCGAGTCAGGGCACTCCGCCTCCTCCACCGCCTCCTCCTCCGGCGAGTCAGGGCACTCCGCCTCCTCCACCGCCTCCTCCTCTGGCGAGTGACGATCAGGGCACTCGACCGGCTCCTTCTCCGGCGCGTGGCGGCACTCCGCCTCCTTCTCCGCCTGCGCCGACGCGCCCGAGCAGCCAGGCTCCTCCTTCTCCGCCTCGTCAGCAAGGGCGGAAGAGACCTGCCGCCGCTCCGGCTGCTCCGACGCGTCGTAGTCCTTCTCCTCCGCCTCGTAAGCAAGTAAAGAAGACAACCGCTCCGTCTGCTCTGCCGGCGTCTAGCAGTACAGCCAGAGGCGGGAGGAAATACAGATTCGGTCCTTCTTTGAAGACTCCAGAGAAGTTACCATATGAGAGGACCCTGGAGGAGAACGCCGAGATCGCACGAGAAGAAGTGAGGAACTACTTTGAAGGGGTGAAAGAAAAGAAACATCCACCTCCGGAGGAGAAGGTAGATCCGGTGAAAGCGAAGCGCACTCTAGCTGCCCTGACAAAACCACCCAAGTCTCCGCTGAAAGGAAACTATGAGCGCATTATTGGAAAGGAATTTGCCGAAGCGGAGCGGTCGGGAAGTACTGTCAGTGATCAAAGGCTGAAAGAACGACGAGTTGGGAAACAAATTGCCCAGCTCAGCGAACAAGCGAAGCAATCGTGCCCCCCGCTCAAGGTGCCTAGCGACAACGTCGCTAATGATCCGAGGATGGTGCCCGGTTATAGCAATCTTGGCGATTACCTGCCCGACGATGTACATTATGATTTCATGGAGGTGCAGATACAAAGATACGAGTACGGGAAGGCTCTCGTCAAAGATGAAAGATCTCTATCAATGATGATGCAAAGATTGCATGATTGGTACTTGAAAATCTGCAGAGACTCTGGGGGGAGGAGTACTTTGTATGTGAAAGTTAAAAAGGAGCATGACCTCGTTGGAATTGAACTGTTGCATGTTCCATTTGAGGAGTTCTTTCAGTTTTTCGATCAATTGGCCCTCGATAAAACAACGGTCACCTACTACTGCCTGTAAGTAGTACTACTTCTGTCATTAAGTCTCTCTATATAGCTCAGCTCTTTCATTGCATGTATTTATAATCATCCTCACTATATTATGCAGATTGAAGATCGCCGAATTGAAGAAAAGACAAGTCGGTGATATTGGGTTCATTAACACATATCTCATAGATGCAACTCAGGTTAAATTTCATGCCGTAGATACCGAGGCCAACTTGCTACGATCGTTGGTAATAAATGAAAACAAAGATATAATACTCTTTCCTTACAACTTCAGGTGAGTGTTACTGTCTTGTGCGTATTCGGTTTCCCTTATATATTAGTCAAGGTTATAGTAATGTAATTGATGAGTTATGCATGCGTGTGCAGTTACCACTATATTCTCCTAGAGATTAAGCTTGAGCTGGGACTAGTAACCGTCTTAGACTCAAGATGAAAAGATCCCCAGGACTATGCGGACATGACTCAAATGCTCGAGAAGTAAGTTAAATCAATCATTATCCACCATATCAGCAACTTTGTTCATTTCCTCATATATCAAGTAATTGTTTTCTTTGTCTGGCAGGGTTTGGAAAAAATTCTCCAAAAAAGCTCCAGGACTCCCGAAGAAGCTGCAATTTAGACACCCGAAAGTAAGTACTATAGTAGCATGTTCCGCGCATCTCCTATTGATTCAAGCGCTAGTTTCATCAATACAATTTGGCATTCTTGCTTATCAGTTTGATTGACCTCTATTTCTTGTAAAGTGGTTGTGGCAGGAACAAGGGAATGATTTCTGTGGATACTACGTTTGCGAGTCCATCCGCCACACGACCTGTGAGCGGGGCTACACTGACGAACAATATGAAGTACGTAAATAACAACATTCATAATTTTATTTTATTACCATCATTTGTGTTGAGTTTCATTCATTCATATATATATGTATTGACCCCCTTCTTCAAATTAGATGTTTCGGAAGCGGGATGAACTCCTAGCACCAGCTCGCATGCGAGCAATTTAAGAGGAATTGGCGGCATTCTTTCTTGATCACGTGATCGCTGAAGACGGAGAATACTATGTGGACCATGAGTCCGTATGATTATATTTGTAAGAGATAATTATTGTATATATGTAGCCGGTAGTGTCGGTAGATATACAAGAACTTGTTGTTCGACCAATCTCTCGGAGAAGGAGAGGTGGTCGATATCACTTCTCTCTGTATGCATATATGTTCATGACGATCTTCTGTTTCCTTCGTGTGCTTACTAGCTAGCTAGCGTGTCTAGTCCTCTCTATACGTATGTATAGTACGTAGCGTCGATCAAGCATGGACATAAGAGAGGACACTTCTCTCTATTAATTATAGCTAGCTAACACAATATATGAAACACCTAAATTAACCCCCCAAAACCCCTCCCCCCCTTTCAAAAAAAAAACAAAAACCCCAACCATAGAAATGCTGACGCGTGGATGCCTATTGGTCCCGGTTGGTGCCACCAACCGGGACCAAAGGGTCTCCTGCCTGGACTCCGCGCACAGGCCACGTGGAGGCCCATCTGTCCCGGTTCTGGATTGAACCGGGACTAAAGGGACAGGGCATTAGTACCCGGCCCTTTAGTCCCGGTTCAGGAACCGGGACAAAAGGCCCTTACGAACCGGGACAACAGGCCCTTTTTCTACCAGTGTTCCTAGCTCAAAACCACCGATAAGCAGGAAGGAAACGTACTTGATTCATAGGTGCCTATTGCTGGTCTTATCAGAAAAATCAGATTATTTATGTGGTGGGTTTTTTTTTGAACACCTCTTCTTGGTGGCTATTTGGAACGTAATGCAGGATTCTGCTCGGATTGCTGTGTGTGAGTGTGTTGTTTTGTTTTCAGGGCTTGTTGAGCTATGCCCTTAGCATTAACCCTATTTGCTACTATGTGTGTTTGTGAGACTTGTGTGTGTGTTTTAAACCTTGTTGGGTGTTTGATTTGAACGGTTTGCTTTATATATAAAGCCGGGCGAAAGCCTTTTTCGATAACGTAATAAAGGATTATGCTTGTTCAAGCCCTTGCCACAATACTTTTTCCTGGTGGTATCCTAATATAAGAAGTACGAATGAATTACATTTGTTCCTGGCGTGCTTATCTCAGAAAACGCGGATCTTGGCTTATGATGTGTGCTTGACACGCGAAGTACCGATGGCAGAGACCCAGAGTCGAGTGCCCATTCGTAGATCATGAAGTGGGTCAGGACCGTGCAGATTCAGCATCCAAGTTGGTCAAGACTGTCGTATAGATTTCACATCCAACGGCAATTTAGTGTGCCATGATGATTGATGAGTAGATCGAAGAAAAAAAAATCACCAGGTCAAAAGATCATTTACATGTTTATGTATGTGGATTTTGGTGTCAATTACTAAGTAATAACATGCGTGCTTAGTTTTTTTTTCTGAGTTAATAACGTGTGCACTTAGTTTTTTTTTTGAGTTAACATGTGCACTTAGTTTTTTTAGTTGACATGTGCGCTTAGTTTTTTTAGTTGACATGTGTGCTTAATTGTCGGGCATCTGTCAGGTGCCCTCCAGAAAGAAAAGGAGAAAGCTAAGACGGCAATTTAAACAAGATTTCAAATTTCACTATATTTTGGTGATTTTTCGGTCACTCATACAAGTCAAACAAGCCCCACAGAAAGAAGGAAAAAATCAGAAAACAATTCTCTAAAATTCACACGAATTCTACGCTGAAGAAACCTTCTCGCAAAAAAGTAATAATAGAAAAAACTGAATGGACCGAGAGATCAGGCGGACCACAAAATGAAATACTAATAGGCGAACGTGAGGCATTTTCTTTTTTGAGAGGAACGCGGGGCATTTTCTTTCGGCACCCCCTCTCATCTCGAACCTCCCCTCCCCAGTTCACTAGCAAGGACATGCAGACGTTAGCGATGGCGGCGCATAGACATTTCCCCTAAAAACCATAATAATCTAAAACATCACCATTTTATGTCTGGGCAATGAGTATAGTTCAGTTCAGAGGAAGGATCCCCTTAAAAAAATGTTCAGAGGAAGGAAAGAATACTTCCTCAAATTTGTCTTTTGTTCAGAAGAAGAAAGAAGACTACAAATCAACGAATTGCAATTTCGTGCTGGGCACTGAATTTGAATTTTTTTTCTAGGAAAAATGTCACAGAATTTGAATGAGTAGTGCGTGACCGCCAAGTATCTTCTACTGGGGCTTTCCGTGGAACCCAAGTTTTTCTTGGCCCATCCACCGCCATCCGTTCCCCTGAACTGCTTACGATCAACGGCCCACACGCAACCGATAAAATCCCAGAATCTTCCAGAACACACGAGCACCCGAGCGCGTTCATGAACCTTCCCGAACCGCCCCCCCAACCGTCATCGTGCACCTCCACCGTCCACGGCCTCTATATATGCCTTCCCACCCAACTCATTGGCACGAGAACAGAGAAAGAGAAAGGCGAGGAGAAGATAAAATCAAGAGGGGAAACAGGGTAGAGGCAGAGAGAACAGAAGGAGCGATGCCGACTGGTAGGATGAGCGGCAACATCACGCAGGACTGGGAGCCGGTGGTCCTGCGGCGGGCGAAGCCCAAGGCGGCCGACCTCAAGTCCGCCAAGGCGGTGAACCAGGCGCTGCGGACGGGCGCGCCGGTGGAGACGGTGCGCAAGGTGGCGGCGGGCACGAACAAGAAGGCCTCCGCCGCGGCCGTGGCGGCGCCCGCGAGGAAGCTGGACGAGATGACGGAGCCGGCGGGGCTGGAGCGCGTGGGCGGCGACGTGCGGGCGGCCATCCAGAAGGCGCGCGTGGCCAAAGGGTGGAGCCAGGCGGAGCTGGCCAAGCGCATCAGCGAGCGGGCGCAGGTGGTGCAGGAGTACGAGAGCGGCAAGGCCGTCCCCGTCCAGGCCGTGCTCGCCAAGATGGAGCGCGCGCTCGAGGTCAAGCTCCGGGGCAAGGCGGTTGGGGCGCCCGCGCCCGCCGGAACGAAGTGATGGTTCGTGGGGACTGCTTGATTTGACCTGTGAATTTGGGATGGATGGTAGTCAGATCTGTAAATCTCCGGTTGCTCTCTGGTAGATTGGGTTGTAAAAGTCGTGCAAATTGATACATCTAATGAATTTGATGCCAAATACTATTGTGGGCTGATCTGCTATTTTGAACCGGCCTCCTGTGGAATTCTGACGTCATATTGCTGAGATTGAGTATCCGATTGGAGTATTCTCTTCTACAAGGAAGGAACGTACGTTCTCACAATTTTCCTTTCGGATTTGCTAGAACTCAGCTAGCTGAGTTTTATCTATGGGCTCATTCACGTCAATGACCGTCCGATCGGTGAACATACTTGGTTACCTCGGCCGCAGGCAAGTCTCGTCCGTTGTGTTGTACACTATTTTCTTTTTCTTAATTTTAGTATATTTATTTCACTTTAGCTTAATATTCATTTTACAAATTTTAAAATGATTGCTTAGGTTTTAGTTTTACAAAATTTATCTGTTATAATTTTTAATTTTTAAATTCACCCTCTCAATACAATAATGAAGTTGAGATTGGGAAAAAAAGGGTCGCAACTGTGGTCTGGAGGGGGAGTTACCGAGGCCATTTACATGTCCACTATTAGACATGCAACTACAAGCGTTATAATATGATCACAACTAAATGTTTTTGAAAGAAGTCGTAATTGCATGTTTTTAAGACAAGGTCGTAAATGCATGTTTTTCAAAAAAACCACAACTGCATGTTTGAAAAATGGATAGCAACTGCATGTTTTCAAGAGGGACCTTAACCACATGTTTCTAAGGTGGGTCATAACTGTATGTTTTCAAAACGAGGACACAACTCCATGTTTTCAAGAGGGACCGCAACAACATGTTTTTAAGGTGGGTCATAACTGTATGTTTTCAAAATGACGTCACAACCGTATATTTTGAAGAGGGGTTGCAACCGCATATTTTTAAGATGTAGTTGCAACTATATGTTTTTTAAGAGATGTCGCAACTATATGTTTACAAGGTAGGTTACAAGTACATGTTTTTAAGGCAGGATCGTAACTCTATGTTTCTCAAGAGGGGTTGCAACTATATGTTTTTAAGAGAGGGTCGCAACTGCATCTTTTTCAAGACTGGTCAAAATTGCATGTTTTTTAAGATGGGTTGCAAATGCATATTTTCAAAAGGGGTCACAACTAGATGTTTTTAAGATGGGGTCACAACTCCATATTTCAAGAGGGGTTGCAACTTCATGTTTTCAAGATGGGGTTGCAACTGCATGTTTTCTAAAAAGGGTTGCAACTGCATGTTTTTAAGACGGGGACGTAACTGCATGTTTTCAAGAGGGGTCGAAACTGCATATTTTGAAGATGGGGTCGCAACTACATGTTTTTCAAGAAGGGCCGCAACTACATGTTTTTAAGGTAGATTGCAACTGCGTGTTTTTAAGGTAGGGTCGCAACTGCATATTTCTCAAGAGGGGTTGCAACTGCATGTTTCTCAAGAGAGTTCGCAACTGCATCTTTTTCAAGGTTGATCGAAACAGCATGTTTTTTAAGGTGGATCGCAAATGCATGTTTTTAAGAAGGGTGGCAACTGAATGTTTATATAGACACAACTGTATGTTTTAAGAGGGGTCGTAACTGCATATTCTTCAAGATGCGTTTCAAGGGTGAGTTTTTAAACGGGATCACAATAACACGTTTTTAAGGCATGTGGTAACAACATGTATTTCAAGGGGCCCGCAACTACAGGCTTTCAAGGCATGTAGCAACTCGCGGGGGGGGGGGGGGGGGGGGCCCGAGGGGCTCGCCACTTCATTTACTTAATTTTGTTTCCTTTTTTTATTCTCCGTTTAATTTTTAAAAATCATGAGATTTAAAAAAAGACTACACATTTTGAGAACTTGTGATTATCCCGTAAATTCATTATTTTTAAAAACTGTGATTTTTTGTAACATTTATAATTTTTAAATTTTACCAACTTTTTTAATTCATGATAATCTTTTAACATTCACAAACGTTTTTCGTATTTGACAAATATTTTTCAAGTATGCGAACATTTCAAAATCAGCAAACGATTTTCAAACTAATAAATCACATGGTTATGTGGAAATGGAGCAACAGGAAATTGACATAGCTCTATTATTATACTTGCTGCGCCATTTTTGCCAGCGCATTATAGTGAAATGGAACAAAAGGAAATTGACAAAAAGTCATGGTTAATTAGTTCGTGGTGCTAATTATTCAAAAAGAATTTTTTCTTACAAGTTTTCACCTAGCTTCATCATTGCTACAACAACTAGTAGTTCTGCTGCTATTCAGCATCGCAATAACGCTAGTGGTTCTCCTCAAGCCTCCATCCATACATGATGAAAAGTTACTAGGCCAAGAAAAGACAAGAAAACGCATTAGGCTAGCCCAAAAAGGAAAACAAACGTGATACAACTAGGATGACATCAGCTGAGGTGAATGAGACCATAGTTAGTCTCAGCTAGATGAGTTCTAGCCATCCCATTTCCTTTTTATCTACCAAGCTAATCTAAAATGTTTTAGAAAAAAAATCACCAAGGGATATATCAGTACTAAAATATATTTAGATACATCAGTAGATATATCTAACACTGAAATACATTTAGATATATTTGCTTGAATAATTATATTTGCTTGGGACGGAGGAAGTGCCGAGCAAATTGGAAATGTTTCAAAGGCATAGGCCTCTTTGGCTTGCAGGAACTTTGTAGGATAGGTTTTCATAAGTTCATAGGAATGGATTTCTATATTATTATGTAAGATTAATTCCTATCTTTCACAATACAAGAAAAAGCATATTGCTCCTTTTTTCACATTTAAAAAAACGCTTAGATTATACTCCCTCCGTCCCAGAACAGTTTTTAGATGGAGGTAATACTTCTTTTATGATAAATAAGTAAACCCTTATTTCTTTTGGGTTTTACCTTCACACTTTGCATATGCCATCTTTTATGATATTTGGAAGGTACCAAATTATTTCGCACTTTAGCCTAAGCCTACCTACTTGTGGTGCAAGCCAAACCTATTAATTTGGGTAAAATTGTCTTGCAAAGGTCACAACAAGTTTGGGGTAAGGTAGATCCGAATTCGTTTTCAAATGATTATAAATGATTACAAACCTCACACCAAGGACTACACCAATTACTAGAGTCAACTTTGGCAATCTAAAGAGACAAGAATGAGACATCTAAGGTAATTTTTTAAATGGAAGCCAAAACATATATTTGGGAGCAGAGAATGGAGGTTCCCATATAGAGGTAGTATTATGAAAATATTTAGCCTGGGCCACCGAGCATAACCAACCTATTCAACTATGGCTTGCACTTAGAAACCCCTCTACGGGTAGTTGCACCAAGTGGGCGATCTCCGAGATCATACAGCCTCTTGAGTCCTGCACATGTATAACTTGACATGTTCTCAACTGCCTCCTAATCCAAGAGTAACAAGAAAACATAAAGTCACTTGCCAAGAGCTCTTTGAAAGATCTTCAATTGAAACTTCTTCAACAATCCATAGGAATACTCTCTCACAAGAATAAGATCGTGGTGAAAGAAGTGATCATGAGGTGTAGGGATTCAATAAAGGTAAGTTCTTGGCATTCAAAGAATCAAAGAAGTGAACAAGAAATCACTCAAGACGTCTTCTCTTCTCATGTTGCCTTCGATATCTTTTCCTCTATGTGATAGATGGATGGAGTGGTGTGGAGTGGCTTGCAAGGGGTGAAATGAGTGAGCGAAATAACTAAGCGTGTAACGGAATGGTTATGTCGTTTGCAACAATGTAGGGGCATGCGAGGAAATTTATAGAGAAGATCCAAGAATCTAACTATCACTTGATGGCTCGGAAGCACTAGAAGTTGAAATGGCGGAACATTTCAAATAAATTTGAACAACCAGGGCAACGTTTGGGAACCAACTAGAAACACATCACTCGAGACTACTTGTTGAGAACAGGGTGGTGGTTTTGAACGAAAAAAGGCAGCTCTTTTCTACCAGAATAGAGAAACTCGGAGGTACTAGGTAAAACCAATTTATCTATAGTACCATACTAGACAGAGCAATTCTTAAAAAGAAATTGCAGAAAAATGCTAAGCAACTACTCGAAAGTTGTAGAAGAAAAAATGGTGTAGGTACTGAACTTATATTGTGACTCACAAAGAAGCAAACCGAGATGAATTGGAAGTGCCAATGGCAAAAGTTATGCTCATATGCGTCGGGGCAAACAAAGAATGTTTCAAGGTGGATTGGCTCGGCAGTTTGGGAACAAAAATAACAACAGTTCTGGACTGTGGACTCAGGGTTTGTTCTCTAAGTATGAATAATTCTTAGTAGCTTGGTAGTACCGGAAGATAAATCTTTGAAAGTACTATGCTTTAGAAAAACTCGTACAAAGAATAGCTAGGGAATGGATTGGAGTACTTTGACTTAGGGCTATTTCTTGGATTTATAACCAAATTATATTGCTTGTGCCTCTCTTCATAGTACATTTATCCTACACCCTATGTGAATCGTTGGATTCACAAAAACCCTAGAAAGTATAAACTAAGAGTTTGATGTAGGCAACAGCTTGAAAAGTATAAGGCAATGGTGACTAATGACACTCAACTTATAGCAAAGGACCCGAATAAGAAAATAAGTCTTAGTTCATGAAATAGACTCATTGAAATCACTAGTCATCTCAATTGGTTTTGTCATCAAGTACCGAAACAAATTGGTATCTTGGAGATGCTTTTCACTTAGGTGTTCCTACAGATATACGTGTTTCTAAGGATCAACTAGAAAAAACTTAAAACTTACATAATCTTACAACTTGAACTAAACATTTTCGATGGGATATGACCATTGACCTCAATCAAATACTGCTTAAGATCAAGTGCGCAACCACTGAAAGATGGTAGTAAGTGATATGCTTAACTGGTTTGGATTACGGTCCAGTAATAAGTTATGTGTATGAGCCACGTAATCTGATACATCTCCAACGTATCTACTTTTCCAAACACTTTTGGCCTTGTTTTGGACTCTAACTTGTATGATTTGAATGGAACTAACCCGGACTGACGCTATTTTCAGCAGAATTGCCATGGTGTTATTTTTGTGCAGAAATAAAAGTTCTCGGAATGACCTAAAAATCCACGGAGACACGTTTTGGAATTAATAAAAAATACTGGCGAAAGAATCAGCATCAGGGGCCCACACCCTGTCCACGAGGGTGTATGGCGCACCCCTGGGCCCCCGGAGACTCCACCGACATCAACTCCAACTCTATATATTCATGTTCGGGGAGAAAAAATCAGAGAGAAGGATTCATCGCGTTTTATGATACGAAGCCGATGCCAAACCCTAATCTTCATCGGGAGGGCTGATTTGGAGTCCGTTCGGGGCTCCGGAGAGGGGAATCCGTTGCCATCATCATCATCATCAACCTTCCTCCATCACCAATTTCATGATGATCTCCGTCGTGCGTGAGTAATTTCATCGTAGGCTTGCTAGACGGTGATGGGTTGGATGAGATTTACCATGTAATCGAGTTAGTTTTGTTAGGGTTTGATCCCTAGTATCCATTATGTTCTAAGATTGATGTTGTTATGACTTTGCTATGCTTAATGCTTGTCACTAGGACCCGAGTGCCATGATTTCAGATCTGAACCTATTATGTTTTCATGAATATATGTGAGTTCTTGATCCTATCTTGCAAGTCAATATTCACCTACTATGTGTTATGATCCGGTAACCCCGAAGTGACAATAATCGGGACCATTCCCGGTGATGACCGTAGTTTGAGGACTTCATGTATTCACCAAGTGTTAATGCTTTGGTCCGGTACTCTATTAAAAGGAGGCCTTAATATCCCTTAGTTTCCAATAGGACCCCACTGCCACGGGAGGGTAGGACAAAAGATGTCATGCAAGTTCTTTTCCATAAGCATGTATGACTATATTCAGAATACATGCCTACATTACATTGATGAATTGGAGCTAGTTCTATGTCACCCTATGTTATAATTGTTGCATGAGGAATCGCATCCAACATAATTATCCATCATTGATCCATTGCCTACGAGCTTTTCACATATTGATCTTTACTTAGTTACTTTTCTGTTGCCATTGTTACGATTGCTACAAAAACTACTACGGTTACTTTTGCTACCGTTACCGTTACTTCCATACTACTTTGCTACTAAATACTTTGCAGCAGATATTAAGTCTTTCAGGTGTGGTTGAATTGACAACTCAACTGCTAATACTTGAGAATATTCTTTGGCTCCCCTTGTGTCGAATCAATAAATTTGGGTTGAATACTCTACCCTCGAAAACTGTTGCGATCCCCTATACTTGTGGGTTATCAAGACCATTTTCTGGCACCATTGCCGGGGAGCATAGCTCTATTCTTTGAGTCACTTGGGATTTATATCTGTTGATCACTATGAGGAACTTGAAAGATGAAAGAACCAAGATTTTTCCCTCAACTACGAGGGGAGGTAAGGAACTGCCATCTAGCTCTGCACTTGATTCTCCTTCTATTTTGAGTAAACTTGCGACACCTACTCCTGCTATTGATTCTGATATGTCACATGTTATTGATGATGCCACTTCTGCTATGCATGATGCTTATGATGAAACTACTTCTATTCTTGATAATACTGTGCCATTAGGTGAATTTTTTGATGAACAACTTGCTAGGGTTAGATAGAATGAAATTATTGAAACAGATAATATTGATGAAAGTGATGTTGAAGATTCTCCCCTAGATATGAATTACCTGATGTGCCCGAGGGTTATGTTATGGATTAAGAAACTGCTAGAGACATTTTTGCTTGCAAAGATAGATATGATCTTAAGAAACTGTTAGCTAAGCTGAAAGAAAAGTCTTTGAATGCTAGAATGAAATATCACCCTGCTTTTGCTACTTCACCTATCTGTATTTATGATAAGGATTGTGATTTCTCTCTCGATCTTGAGTTAATTACTTTGGTTGAATCTGATCCTTTTTATGGCTATGAATCTGAAACTGCTGTGGCACATCTTACTAAATTAAATGATATAGCCACCCTATTCACTCATGAGGAAAAAATTCGTTACTACTATATCCTTAAGTTATTTCCGTTCTTATTAAAGAGTGATGCTAAGACATGGTTTAATTCTCTTGCTCCTGGTTGTGTGCGTAGTCCCCAGGATATGATTTATTACTTCTCTGCTAAATATTTTCCCGCTCATAAGAAACAAGCTGCATTAAGGGAAATATATAATTTTGTGCAAATTGAAGAAGAGAGTCTCCCACAAGCTTGGGGGAGGCTTCTCCAATTACTTAATGCTTTGCCTGATCATCCTCTCAAGAAAAATGAAATACTTGATATCTTTTATAATGGACTAACCGATGCTTCCAGAGACCACCTGGATAGTTGTGTTGGTTGTGTTTTCAGGGAAAGAACTGTTGAGCAAGCTGAATTGCTATTGAATAATATATTGAGTAATGATAATGATTGGACACTTCCTGAACCAACTCCTAAGCCAACTCCGAAGAAAAGGGGTATTCTATTTCTCATTCCTGAAGATATGCAAGATGCAAAGAAATCTATGAAAGAAAAGGGCATTAAAGCTGAAGATGTTAAGAATTTACCACCTATTGAAGAAATACATGGTCTTAATAACCCTACACAGGTAGTAAAGGTAAATTCTCCCTATAGACTTGATGAAGGAGATATTCCTCGTAATAAGTCTGCTAGCCAATGCTTGGATGAGTTTCATAATTTTATTATTAAACAAGAAAACTTCAATGCTTATGTTGGTAGACAATTGAAACGTAATGCTTATATGGTTGAACACTTGAGTGATTATATGTATAGATTTAAAGGTGACCTTAAAATTACCAGTAAACATGCTTCTATGGTTACCACTCAAGTAGAACAAGTGCTTAAAGCACAAGATGACTTGCTCAATGAATTAAATAATAAGAAAAATGATAATGATGTTAGAGTTGTGACTAGAGGGGGTAAAATGACTCAGGAACATCTGTATCCTGAGGGCCACCCTAAGAGAATTGAGCAAGATTCTTAGAGAACTAATGTTGATGCACCTAGTCCTTCTAAGAAGAAGAAAAATAAAAATGATAGGACTTTGCATGCTTCTAGTGAACCTGTTGTTGACACACCTGAGAATCTCAATGATATTTCTATTTCTAATGCTGAAACACAATCTGGTAATGAACATGAACCTAGTGATAATGATGATGCTCAACCTAGCAATAACAATGATGTAGAGATTGAACCTGCTGTTGATCTTGATAACCCACAATCAAAGAATCAACGTTCTGATAAGAGAGACTTCGTTGCTAGGAAGCACGGTAAATAAAGAGAACCATGGGTTCAAAAAGCCATGCCTTTTCCTCCTAAACCATCCAAGAAAAAGGATGATGAGGATTTTGAGCGCTTTGCTGAAATGATTAGACCTATCTTTTTGCGTATGCGTTTGACTGATATGCTTAAAATGAATCCTTATGCTAAGTATATGAAAGATATTGTTACAAATAAAAGAAAGATACCGGAAGCTGAAATTTCCACCATGCTTGCCAATTATACTTTTAAAGGTGGAATACCTAAGAAACTAGGAGATCCAGGAGTACCAACTATACCATGCTCCATTAAAAGAAACTATGTTAAAACTGCTTTATGTGATCTTGGAGTAGGTGTTAGTGTTATGCCTCTCTCTTTATATCGTAGACTTGATTTGAATAAGTTGACACCTACTGAAATATCTTTACAAATGGCCGATATATCAACTGCTACGCGTTTGATGTAGTCGAACGTCTTCATGATCCGAGCAATCCAAGTACCGAACGCACGGCACCTCTGAGTTCAGCACACGTTCAGCTCGATGACGTCCCACGAACTCCGATCCAGCAGAGCTTCACGAGAGAGTTCCGTCAGCACGACGGCGTGATGATGATGATGATGTTGCTACCGATGCAGGGCTTTGCCTAAGCACCGCTATGATATGATTGAGGTGGATTATATGGTGGAGGGGGCACCGCACACGGCTAAGGGATCAATGATCAACTTGTGTGTCCTAGGGTGCCCCCTGCCCCCGTATATAAAGGAGCAAGGGGGGGGAGGCCGGCCCCTGTAGGGCGCGCCAGGAGGAGGAGTCCTCCTCCTAGTAGGAGTAGGAAAGGGGGAAGGGGAGAAGGAATGAGAGGGAGGAAAGGGGGGGCGGCCCCCTAGTCCAATTCGGTTTGGGCTAGGGGAGCCGCGCGCCCTGCCTCCTCTCTTCTACCACTTGGCCCATGAGGCCCAATACTTCTTCCCCGTATTCTCGTAACTCTCCGATACTCCGAAAAATACCTGAATCACTCGGAACCTTTCCGATGTCCGAATATAGTCGTACAATATATCGATCTTTACGTCTCGACCATTTTGAGACTCCTCGTCATGTCCTCGATCTCATCCGGGACTCCAAACTACCTTCGGTACATCAAATCACATAAACTCATAATACCGATCGTCACCGAACGTTAAGCGTGCGGACCCTACGGGTTCGAGAACTATGTAGACATGACCGAGACACGTCTCCGGTCAATAACCAATAGCGGAACCTGGACGTTCATATTGGCTCCTACATATTCTACGAAGATATTTATCGGTCAAACCGCATAACAACATACGTTGTTCCCTTGGTCATCGGTATGTTACTTGCCCGAGATTCGATCGTCGGTATCTCAATACCTAGTTCAATCTCATTACCGGCAAGTCTCTTTACTCGTTCCATAATGCACTATCCCGCAACTAACTCATTAGTTGCATTGCTTGCAAGGCTTATAGTGATGTGCATTACCGAGAGGGCCTAGAGATACCTCTCCTACAATCGGAGTGACAAATCCTGATTTATGCCAACTCAACAAGTACCATCGGAGACACTTGTAGACCACCTTTATAATCACCTAGTTATGTTGTGACATTTGGTAGCACACAAAGTGTTCCTCCGGTAATTAGGAGTTGCATAATCTCATAGTCATAGGAACATGTATAAGTCATGAAGAAAGCAATAGTAGTAAACTAAACTGATCAAGTGCTAAGCTAACGGAATGGGTCAAGTCAATCGCATCATTCTCCTAATGATGTGATCCCGTTTATCAAATGACAACTCATGTCTATGGTTAGGAAACATAACCATCTTTCATTATCGAGCTAGTCAAGTAGAGGCATACTAGTGAAACTCTGTTTGTCTATGTATTCACACATGTATTATGTTTCCGGTTAATACAATTCTAGCATGAATAATAAAAATTTATCATGAAATAATTAAATAAATAATAACTTTATTATTGCCTCTAGGGCATATTTCCTTCAGTCTCCCACTTGCACTAAAGTTAATAATCCAGATTACACAGTAATGATTCTAACACCCATGGAGCCTTGGTGCTGATCATGTTTTGCTCGTGAGAGAGGCTTAGTCAACGGGTCTGCAACATTCAGATCCATATGAATCTTGCAAATCTCTATGTCTCCCACATGGACTTGATCGTGGATGGAATTGAAGCGTCTCTTGATGTGTTTGGTTCTCTTCTGAAATCTGGATTCCTTTGCCAAGGCAATTGCACCAGTATTGTCACAGAAGATTTTCATTGGACCCGATTCACTAGGTATGACACCTAGATCGGATATGAACTCCTTCATCCAGACTCCTTCATTTGCTACTTCCGAAGCAGCTATGTACTCTGATGACCCACAAGTATAGGGGATCTATCATAGTCCTTTCGATAAGTAAGAGTGCCGAACCCAACGAGGGGCAGAAGGAAATGATAAGCGGTTTTCAGCAAGGTATTCTCTGCAAGCACTGAAATTATCGGTAACAGATAGTTTTGTAATAAGGTAATTGGTAACGAGTAGCAAGTAATAAAAGTAAATAAGGTTTAGCAAGATGGCCCAATCCTTTTTGTAGCAAAGGACAAGGCTGGACAAACTCTTATATGAAGGAAAGTGCTCCCGAGGACACATGGGAATTATGTCAAGCTAGTTTTCATCACGTTCATATGATTCGTGTTTGGTACTTTGATAATTTGATATGTGGGTGGACCAGTGCTTAGGTACTGTCCTTACTTGGACAAGCATCCCACTTATGATTAACCCCTATTGCAATCATCTACAACTACAACAGAAGTATTAAGGTAAACCTAACCATAGCATGAAACATATGGATCCAAATCAGCCCCTTACGAAGCAACGCATAAACTAGGGTTTAAGCTTCTGTCACTCTAGCAACCCATCATCTACTTATTACTTCCCAATGCCTCCCTCTAGGCCCAAACAATGGTGAAGTGTCATGTAGTCGACGTTCACATGACACCACTAGAGGGATGACAACATACATCTCATCAAAATATCGAACGAATACCAAATTCACATGACTACTAATAGCAAGACTTCTCCCATGTCCTCAGGAACAAACGTAACTACTCACAAAGCATATTCATGTTCATAATCAGAGGGGTATTAATATGCATAATGGATCTGAACATATAATCCTCCACCAAGTAAACCAACTAGCATCAACTACAAGGAGTAATCAACACTACTAGCAACCCACAGGTACCAATCTGAGGTTTGGATACAAAGATTGGATACAAGAGATGAACTAGGGTTTGAGATGAGATGGTGCTGGTGAAGATGTTGATGGAGATTGACCCCCTCCCAATGAGAGGATCGTTGATGATGACGATGGTGATGATTTCCCCCTCTCGGAGGGAAGTTTCCTCGGCAGAACAGCTCTGCCGGAGCCCTAGATTGGTTCCGCCAAGGTTCCGCCTCGTGGCGGCGGAGTTTCGTCCCGTGAGCTTGCTTATGATTTTTTTCTCGGACGAAAGACTCCATATAGCCAAAGATGGGCATCAGAGGGCCACTAGGGGGCACACGAGGCAGGGGGCGCGCCCCCCACCCTCATGGCCAGGGTGTGGCCCCCCTCTGGAACTTTCTTCGCTTAGTATTTTTTCTATATTCTGGAAATAACTTCTATGAAGTTTCAGGACCTTTGGAGCTGTGCAGAATAGATCTCTAATATTTGCTTCTTTTCTAGCCTAGAATCCCAGCTGCCGGCATTCTCCCTCTTCATGTAAACCTTGTAATATAAGAGAGAATAGGCATAAGTATTGTGACATAATGTGTAATAACAGCCCATAATGCAATAAATATCGATATAAAAGCATGATGCAAAATGGACGTATCAACTCCCCCAAGCTTAGACCTCGCTTGCCCTCAAGCGAAAGCCGAAATCGAAAAATATGTCCACATGTTTAGAGATAGAGGTGTCGATAAAAATAAAATACGGACATGAGGGCATCATGATCATTCTTAGAACAGCAACATATATATATATATATATATATATATATATTGTCATATGATCTCTTATGCTAAAGTAATAATTCAATCACAATTTCAAGTATGAATCATAAACTTCATTGAGAACCAACAAACTCTAATCTCAGTCATTGAGGCAATTGCAATTTATCATAACATAGGAACGAGTAAATATAAGAGCTTTTCGGCAAGTCCACATACTCAACCATCTTTTAGTCTTTCACAATTGCTAACACTCACGCAATATTTATGGTTATGAAGTTTTAATCGGACACAGGGAAAGATAGGGGCTTATGGTTTTGCCTCCCAACCTTTTACCTCAAGGGTAATGTCAACCATAATAGTTCATGAAAACTCACATCCAATTAGGTATATATATCTGGATCTTTCCAACACATTGTGCTTGCCAAATGATAAAATGTAAAAGGAAAGGTGAAGATCACCATGACTCTTATATAAGGTAGAAGATAAAAGTAAAAGATAGGCCCTTCGCAGAGGGAAGTAGAGGTTGTCATGCGCTTTTATGGTTGGATGCACAAAATCTTAATGCAAAAGAACGTCACTTTATATTGCCGCTTGTGATATGGACCTTTATCATGCAGTCTGTCACTTTTATTTCTTCCACATCACAAGATCGTATAAAGCTTATTTTCTCCACATTAATAAATCATACATATTTAGAGAGCAATTTTTATTGCTTGCACCGATGACAACTTACTTGATGGATCTTACTCAATCCATAGGTAGGTATGGTGGACTCTCATGGCAAAACTGGGTTTTAAGGATATTTGGAAGCACAAGTAGTATTTCTACTTGGTGCAAAGAACTTGGCTAGCATGAGAGGGGAAGTCAAGCTCAACATGTTGGATGATCCATGACAATATAATTTATCTCAGATGTAAGAAAACATAACCCATTACGTTATCTTCCTTGTCTAACATCAACTCTTTAGCATGTCATATTTTAATGAGTGCTCACAATCATAAAAGATGTCCAAGATAGTATATTTATATGTGAACCTCTCTTTCTTTATTACTTCCTATTAATTGCAACAATGAACAAAACTATGTTTGTCAACTCTCAACAACTTTTATTCATCATACTCTTTATATGTGAGCTCATTACTCTCCATAAGATCTATATGATCTCTTTGTTTCTTTTTATTTCTTCTCTTTTATTTTATTCCCTCAAGATCATAGCAAAATAATAAAGCCCTTGACTCAACACTAATCTTTATTATATATAGCTCACAGACTCGATTACATAGAAGGATCATAAAGCAAAACTCACAACTAGACCATACTAAAACTTTATTCTACTAGATCAAGATATTATCAAAAGGATCAAACTAAGAAAAACGGTAAAGATAAAAGTGATGGTGATACGATACCGGAGCACTCCCCCAAGCTTGGCAGTTGCCAAGGGGAGTGCCCATACCAGATACTCAGTTCTTCTTTGTTGGTGAAGAAGGTGGAGTTGTTGGTGATGTAGGCTTGTCATCCCTCTTCCAAGGCATAGGCTCACCATCATAGAAGGATGATCGAGTTTCCTGAATCCTCAAATCTGCAGCCAAACTCATCCTCTTGAATCTATATTCATACTCACAATTTTGATTTGTAGGTCATAGATCTGGGCTTGGAGGTGCTCGATTTTCTCATGAAGCTTGAAGATGGCCTCCCCAATGTCCTTGACGTCCAGCTTGTGGTTGTTGGTGAACTCCATGATCATTATGTGATTGGAGTCGAGTCCACGCTCCACCATCTCCTGACACTTGAAAACTTATTGCTCCAATGCCTCGAGCCTTGCCTCCATGCTTTCGGTCCTCCTTGGTCCTTCAACATCGCGGATGTGCAACAACCCCTCACGCATCTCAATGGTTTGAGGGTGTTGCAGCACCTCCGCGAGGTAGGGGTCGATGACCTTCTCGAAGAACTTGTCCTTGGGGGCACTTGAAGACGACATGACGACCTAGATTTGTCAGAAAAATAGCTCGAAACAAAGACAAGAGATATTTGCGTGATACGGTGGTCAAAACCTTCGGGAGATTATATAATGAATTTTTACCGACTAAAAGAAGTATCATGCAAGAAAACGGAGTTCGGAGAGCACACGAGGTGCCCACGAGGCAGGGAGGCGCGCCCAGGGGGGTAGGGCGCGTCCTCCACCCTCATGGAAGCCCCGTGTCCTTTCCGGTTTGCTTCTTATTTTCCTATTTTTTATATATTGCAAAACAGAGAAATATTGCCATTAGAACTGTTTTGGAGTCGGTTTACTTACCGTACCACCTACCTATTCCTTTTCGGAGTCGGAAACATTTCGGAAACTGTCCCTTATGTATTCCTCTGGGGTTACGGTTTCATTAATTAGTTTCAACATTTGTGGGATTACCTGAGATATAATGTTTGATTCTTTGACCGTTCACCACCTTCAGATTTGTGCCTTCGAAGTTGTTGATTTTTATGGCACCGGAATGATAGACCTCCTCGATGACGTAAGGGCCTTCCCATTTAGAGAGAAGTTTGACTGCAAAAAATCTTGAACGAGAGTTGTATAGCAATACATAATCACCTACATTGAACTCACGCTTTTGTATCCTTTTGTCATGCCATCTTTTAACTTTTCTTTAAACAGTTTGGCATTCTCATAGGCCTGGGTTCTCCATTCATCAAGTGAGCTCATATCAAATAACCTCTTCTCACCGGCAAGTTTGAAATCATAATTGAGCTCTTTAATGGCCCAATATGCCTTATGTTCTGGCTCAAGAGGTAAGTGACAAGCTTTTCCATAAACCATTTTATACGGAGACATACCCATAGGATTTTTGTATGCAGTTCTATAAGCCCATAATGCATCATCAAGTTTCTTGGACCAATTTTTCTAGATCTATTAACAGTCTTTTGCAAAATTAATTTGAGCTCTCTATTACTTAATTCTACTTGACCACTAGACTGTGGGTGATAAGGAGATGCAATTCTATGATTAACATCATACTTAGCAAGTATTTTACGGAAGGCACCATGAATAAAGTGTGAACCACCATCAGTCATTAAATATCTAGGGACTCCAAACCTCGGAAAAATAACTTCTTTAAGCATCTTAATAGAGGTGTTATGATCAGCACTACTAGTTGGAATAGCCTCTACCCACTTAGTAACATAATCAACAGCAACTAAAATATGTGTATACCCATTAGAGGAAGGAAAAGGTCCCATATAATCAAAGCCCCAGACATCAAATGGGTCAATAACAAGTGAATAATTCATAGGCATATCTTGACGTCTACTAATATTACCAATACTTTGACATTCATCACAACACAAGACAAACTTACGGGCATCCTTGAAGAGAGTAGGCCAATAAAAACCGGATTGGAATACCTTGTGTGCTGTTCTATCTCCAGCATGGTGTCCTCCATAGGCTTCGGAGTGACACTTGCGTAGGATCTGTTCCTGTTCATGCTCAGGTACACAACGCCTAATAACACCATCTACTCATTCTTTATAAAGATGTGGGTCGTCCCAGAAGTAATGCCTTAAATCATAAAATAACTTTTTCTTTTGCTGGTATGTGAAACTAGGTGGTATAAATTTAGCAACAATGTAATTAGCATAATCAGCATACCATGGAGCAGTACGAGAAGCATTTATGACATGTAATTGTTCATCAGGAAAGCTATCATCAATAGGTAGTGGGTCATCAAGAACATTCTCTAACCTAGACAAGTTGTCTGCAACGGGGTTCTTAGCTCCCTTCCTATCAATAATATGCAAATCAAATTCTTGTAGCAAGAGAACCCATCTAATAAGTCTAGGCTTATCATCTTTCTTTTCCATAAGATATTTAATAGCAGCATGATCAGTATGAATAGTTACTTTAGAATCAACAATATAAGGTCTGAACTTATCACAAGGAAATACAACTGCTAAGAATTCATTCTTGGTAGTAGCATAATTTCTCTGGGCATTGTCTAGAGTTTTACTAGCATACTGTATAACATTCAATTTCTTATCAACTCTTTGTCCTAGAACAACACCTACAGCATAATCACTAGCATCACACATAATTTCAAAGGGTAAATCCAATCAGGTGGCTGAACAATAGGTGCAGAAATCAAAGCTTTCTTAAGTATTTCAAATGCTTCTACACAATCATCATCAAAGACAAAAGGAATATCTTTTTGTAATAGGTTAGTCAGAGGCCGAGAAATTTTTGAGAAGTCCTTAATGAACCTCCTATAAAAACCGGCATGACCCAGAAAACTTCTTATACCTTTGATGTCCTTGGGACACGACATCTTTTCAATAGCATCAACTTTAGCTTTGTCAACTTCAATACCTCTTTCAGAAATTTTATGCCCCAAGACAATACTTTCATTAACCATAAAGTTACAGTTCTCCCAATTCAAGACAAGATTAGTTTCTTCACATCTCTACAAAACTTAATCAAGGTTGCTCAAGCAATCATCAAAAGAGGATCCATACACGGAGAAATCGTCCATGAAAACCTCACAAATCTTTTCAAAAAAGTCAGAGAATATAGCCATTATGCATCTTTGAAAGGTAGCAGGTGCATTACATAAACCAAAAGGCATATGTCTATAAGCAAAGGTACCGAAAGGGCAAGTAAAAGTGGTCTTTGCTTGATCATCAGCTGACACAGGTATTTGGGAGGAACCAGAGTAACCATCTAGAAAGCAAAAATGTGTATGTTTATATAATCTTTCTAGCATTTCATCAATAAAAGGCAAATGGTAATGATCCTTATTAGTAGCTTTATTTAATTTGCGGAAATCAATTACCATCCTATAACCTGTAATAATTCTTTGTGGGATCAATTCATCTTTATCATTAGGAACAACGGTAATACCTCCGTTCTTAGGGACACAATGGACAAGACTTACCCACTGACTATCAGCAATGGGATAAATTATACATGCCTCAAGGAGTTTTAATATTTCCTTTCTTACCACTTCTTTCATCTTAGGATTTAGCCATCGTTGGTGATCAATAACTGGTTTGGCATCCTTCTCCAAATTTATTTTGTGTTGACATAGAGTGGGACTAATGCCCTTAAGATCATCAAGAGTATATCCAATAGTAGCACGGTGCTTCTTCAGAGTTTTCAATAATTTATTTTCTTCATGCTCTGAAAGGTTAGCACTAATAATAACAGGATATATCTTCTTTTCATCAAGATAAGCATATTTAAGAGCATCAGGTAACGATTTAAGCTCAAACACGGGATCACCCTTGGGTGGAGGAGGATTCCCTAGGATTTCAACAGGCAAGTTGTGTTTCAGAATAGGTCCTTGTTTAAAGAATACTTCATCTATTTCCCTTCTTTCATTCATGAACATATCGTTTTCATGGTCAAGAAAATATTGTTCTAAAGGATCATTAGGAGGCACAACAATAGAAGCAAGACCAATAATTTCACCCTTACTAGGTAATTCCTCATCACGGGGTTGTCTGCGAAATTTAGAGAAGTTAAACTCATGAGACATATCACCCAAACCAATAATAACAACATCCTTTTCGCAGTCTATCCTAGCATTAACAGTATTTAAGAAGAGTCTACCAAATATAATGGGACAAAAGCTATCTTGTGGGAAACCAAGAACAAGAAAATCAGCAGGATATTTAACCTTCCCACACAAGACTTCAACATCTCTAACAATCCCAATCAGTGAAATAGTATCTCTATTGGCAAGCTTAATTGTAACATCGATATCTTCTATCTCAGCAGGTGCAATATCATGCATAATTTCTTTGTATAAGGTATGAGGTATTGCACTAGCACTAGCACCCATATCACATAAGCCACGATAACAATGATCTCCTATTTTAACAGAAATAACATGCATGCCTATAACAGGTCTATGTTTATCCTTAGCACCAGGCTTAGCAATTCTAGCAGTTTCTTCACAGAAATAATTAACCTGCCCATCAATATTATCGGCCAAGAGACCTTTAACCATAGCAATATTAGGTCCAACTTTAATTTGCTCAAGGGATTTGTGTGTCCTAATATTACTCTTGTTGACTATAGTTGAAGCTTTAGCACGATCCTTAATTCTAACAGGGAAAGGCGGTTTCTCAACATAAGCAGTGGGAACAACAGGATCATCATAAGTGATAGTTTTTTATTCAACTTTAATAGGTGCAACTACTTTTGTTTCAATGGGAGTATTATATTTAAACCACTTCTCCCTAGGGAGATCAACATGAGTAGCAAAAGATTCACATAAAGAAGCTACTATCTCAGAAT
Source organism: Triticum aestivum (assembly GCF_018294505.1). Lineage (NCBI taxonomy): Eukaryota > Viridiplantae > Streptophyta > Magnoliopsida > Poales > Poaceae > Triticum > Triticum aestivum. Next base: position 546,999,028 of record NC_057812.1, on the reverse strand, counting down.
CAAGTCCATATTTAGTGCTAAACTTATGGAAAACATCAGTACCCATAAAAGATTTAACACAATCAAACTTAGGTGTCATACCTGACTCCTACCTTCGTCGAGATCCCAATCTTCAGAGTTGCATTTAATCCTCTCCAATAAATCCCATCTGAATTCAATAGTCTTCATCATAAAAGAACTAGTACAAGAAGTATCGAGCACGGAGCGATTGTCGTCAGAAAGCCGAGCATAAAATTTTTGAATAATCATTTCTCTTGAGAGCTCATGATTGGGGCATGAATATAAAATTGACTTAAGCCCCCCCAAGCTTGAGCGATGCTTTCTCCTTCGCGAGGCCAATATATATATATATATATATATATATATATATATATATATATATATATAATTACGATCACGATGAACAAGATGCATAGGATAAAACTTTTGGTGAAATTCCAATTTCAATCGCTTATAATCCCATGATCCCATATCATCACATAGCCTATACCATGTCAATGCATCTCCCTTCAAAGATAAAGGGAAGATCTTTGAGGGAGTCCTGGATTAGGGGGTCTCCGGGCAGCCGGACTATATCCTTTTGCCGGATTGTTAGACTATGAAGATACAAGATTGAAGACTTCGTCTCGTGTCCGGATGGGACTCTACTTGGCGTGGAAGGCAAGCTAGGCAGTATGGATATGGATATCTCCTCCTTTGTAACCGACCTTGTGTAACCATAACCCGCTCCGGTGTCTATATAAACCGGAGGGTTTTAGTCCGTAGGACAACAACAATCATACCATAGGCTAGCTTCTAGGGTTTAGCCTCTCCGATCTCGTGGTAGATCAACTCTTGTAATACCCATATCATCAAGAATAAATTGAGCAGGACGTAGGGTTTTACCTCCATTAAGAGGGCCCGAACCTGGGTAAAACATTGTGTCCCCTGCCTCCTGTTACCATCCGCCTTAGACGCACAGTTCGGGACCCCCTACCCGAGATCCGCCGGTTTTGACACCGACTTTGGTGCTTTCATTGAGAGTTCCTCTGTGTCGTCGCCGTTAGGCTTGATGGCTCCTACGATCATCGATAGCGATGCAGTCCAGGGTGAGACTTTTCTCCCCGGACAGATCTTTGTGTTCGGCGGCTTCGCACTGCGGGCCAACTCGCTTGGCCATCTGGAGCAGATCGAAAGTTATGCCCCTGGCCACCAGGTCAGGTTTGGAAGCTTAAACTACACGGCCGATATCCGCGGAGACTTGATCTTCGACGGATTCGAGCCTCTACCTTGTGCGTCACACGGTCACGATGAGTATGATTTAGCTCTACCATCAGACAGTGTTCAAGAGATCGCACCGGTAGCCGCTCCGACCCTCAATTCGGAGCCAATTGCACCGTCCATGGATGAGTGGATGGACCCCGCCACGGAGGCCTTACCCTCAGCGGCGATCGAGCCGAACATCGACCTTACCCTGCACGAGAGCCGTGTTGTCAGACTGCCGGAACCTTCTCCGGCCACGGACTCCGAACCGCCTGCGCCCATTCCTAGCGAATCCGATTGGGCGCCAATCATGGAGTTTACCTCCGCGGATATTATAAAGCATTCGCCCTTTGGTGACATACTGAACTCATTAAGGTCTCTCTCCTTGTCAGGAGGATCCTGGCCGAACTATGTCCGGCAGGATTGGGATGCGAATGATGAAGAAATTCGCTGCCCACCCACCACCCACTTAGTAGCCACTGTCGACGACTTAACCGACATGCTCGACTTCGACTCCGAAGACATCGACGGTATGGACGACGATGCGGGAGATGAAGAGGAACCACTGCCCACAGGGCACTGGACAGCCACCTCATCATACGATATATACATGGTGCACGCACCCAAAGAAGGCAATGGTGACGAGACAGTGGAGGATGACCCCTCCAAGAAGCAACCCAAGTGCCGACGTCAGCGGCGCTGCTCTAAGTCCCGCCAAAGCAAAAGTGGTGATACCGGCACAGGAGATAATAACACTCCGGATAGTGCCGAAGATGGCAACAATCCCCTCCAGCATGATCTAGGGCAGGAGGATGGAGAGGCCAGCCCTCCAGATAGAGTGACAGATGGAGAGGCGGAGGATGATAATTACTTGCCCCCATCCGAAGACGAGGCAAGCCTCGACGATGATGAATTCGTCATGCCAGAAGATCCCGTCAAACAAGAGCGCTTCAAGCGCCGGCTTATAGCCACGGCAAATAGCCTTAAGAAAAAGCAGCAGCAGCTTCAAGATGATCAAGATCTCCTAGCTGACAGATGGACTGAATTCCTCGCGGCCGAGGAATATAAACTCGAACACCCCTCCAAGAGTTACCCAAAATGTAGGTTGCTACCCCGACTAGAGGAAGAAGCATATGATGCGGCTGATCGGCCACCTCGTGGCTGCGATAGAGAGGCATTCCAGCCAAAAGCTCAGCCTGCACCCCGACGCCATTCAAATAAAAAGGCATGGGGAAATACACCAGACCTGCGAGACATACTGGAGGACAAAGCAAAACATGCAAGAACGATCTACGGATTACGAGGGCGCGCCACTACGCGAGACGATAAATGTCACGCCAGATATAATAAAAGTAAATCCGGCCGGGCCGAACACAGCAGGCGAGACTCATTGGAGCTGCGTCGCGATATAGCCCAGTACAGAGGTGCCGCACACCCCTTATGCTTCACAGATGAAGTAATGGATCATCAAATCCCAGAGGGTTTCATACCCGTAAACATAGAATCATACAATGGCACAATAGATCCTGCGGTATGGATCGAGGATTTCCTCCTGCATATCCACATGGCACGCGGTGATGATCTACACGCCATTAAATACCTCCCACTCAAACTCAAAGGACCACCTCGACATTGGCTCAATAGCTTGCCAGCAAAGTCCATTGGCTGTTGGGAGGATCTGGAAGCCGCATCCCTCGACAACTTTCAGGGCACTTATGTGCGACCATCAGATGCTGATGACTTGAGCCACATAATTTAGCTGCCAGAGGAATCGGCCAGGCAATTTTGGACATGGTTCCTAACAAAGAAAAATCAAATCGTCGACTGTCCGGATGCAGAGGCTCTAGCAGCTTTTAAGCACAACATCCGCGACGAGTGGCTAGACCAACACCTTGGTCAGGAAAAGCCGAAATCTATGGCAGCCCTCACGACACTCATGACCCGCTTTTGTGCTGGAGAAGACAGCTGGCTGGCTCGCAGTAACAACATATCAAAGAACCATGGTACTTCGGATACCAAGGACGGCAGTAGTAGGTCACGTCGCAACAAACATAAGCGCCGCATTAACAGCGACAATACCGAGGATACGGCAGTCAATGCCAGATTCAAAGGCTCTAAACCTGGTCAGCGGAAAAAGCCATTCAAAAGAAGCACTCCGGGCCCGTCCAGTTTGGACCGTATACTCGATCGCTCGTGTCAAATACACGGCACCCCCGACAAGCCAGCCAACCACACCAATAGGGATTGTTGGGTGTTCAAGCAGGCCACAAGTTAATTGCCGGAAACAAAGATAAGGGGCCACATAGAGACGATGAGGAGGAGCCCCGGCAGCCGAATACTGGAGGACAGAAGAGGTTCCTCCCACAAGTGCGGACGGTGAACATGATATACGCAACCCATATCCCCAAGAGGAAGAGGAAGCGTGCGCTCAGGGATGTATATGCGTTGGAGCCAGTCACCCCAAAGTTCAACCCATCGTCCTCCTGTCCGACCACCTTCGATCGCAGGGACCACCCCACTAGTATCCGTCATGGCGGATTCGCCACACTGGTCTTAGACCCAATTATTGATGGATTTCACCTCACTCGAGTCCTTATGGATGGCGGCAGCAGCCTGAACCTGCTTTACCAGGACACGGTGCGCAAAATGGGTATAGACCCATCAAGGATCAAACCCACAAAAATGACCTTTAAAGGCGTCATACCAGGTGTAGAGGCCCATTGCACAGGCTTGCTACATCTCGAGCTTGCGTTGGTTTTCCCCGAAGAGGAAGGGATGATGCAGCAAAGTAGCGTAAGTATTTCCCCCTAGTTTTTGAGAACCAAGGTATCAATCCAGTAGGAGTCCACGCTCAAGTCCCTCGTACCTGCACAAAGCGATAGCTACTCACAACCAACGCGGTTAGGGGTTGTGAATCCCTTCACGGTCACTTACGAGAGTGAGATCTGATAGATATAATATTTTTGGTATTTTTGGTATAAAGCTTCAAAGTAAAAAGTAAAAGCAAAGTAAAAAAGCAAAGCAAGATTAAAGTGATGGAGATTGATATGATGAGAATAGACCCGGGGGCCATAGGTTTCACTAGTGGCTTCTCTCAAGAGCATAAGTATTCTACGGCGGTGAACAAATTACTGTTGAGCAATTGACATAATTGAGCATAGTTATGAGAATATCTAGGCATGATCATGTATATAGGCATCACGTCCGTGACAAGTAGATCGAAACGATTCTGCATCTACTACTATTACTCCACTCACCGACCGCTATCTAGCATGCATCTAGAGTATTAAGTTAAAAACAGAGTAACGCCTTCAGCAAGATGACATAATGTAGAGAGATAAATTCATGCAATATGAAATAAACCCCATCTTGTTATCCTCGATGGCAACGATACAATACATGCCTTGCTACCCCTTCTGTCACTGGGTAAGGACACCGCAAGATCGAACCCAAAGCTAAGCACTTCTCCCATGGCAAGAACTACCAATCTAGTTGGCCAAACCAAACGGATAATTCGAAGAGACTTGCAAAGATAACCAATCATACATAAAAGAATTCAGAGAAGATTCAAATATTATTCATAGATAGACTTGATCATAAACCCACAATTCACCGGTCTCAACAAACACACCGCAAAAAGAAGATTACATCGAATAGATCTCCACAAGAGAGGGGGAGAACTTTGTATTGAGATTCAAAGAGAGAGAAGAAGCCATCTAGCTACTAACTATGGACCCGAAGGTCTCAGGTAAACTACTCACACTTCATCGGAGGGTCTAGGATGATGTAGAAGCCCTCCGTGATGACGGACCTCTTCCGGCGGAGTTCCGGAACAGGCCCCAAGATGGGATCTCATGGATACAGAAAGTTGTGGTGGTGGAATTAGGTTGTTGGCTCATGTTATGATCGTTTGGGGGTACGTGTGTATATATAGGAGGAAGAAGTACGCCGGAGGAGGAACGAGGGGCCCACGAGGCAGGGGGGCGCGCCCTATGGGGGGCGTCCCCCACCCTCGTGACTGCCTCTTTTGTTCCTTGGAGCAGGGTCCAAGTCTCCTGGATCACGTTCGGTGAGAAAATCATGTTCCCGAAGATTTTATTCCGTTGGGACTCCGTTTGATATTTCGTTTATCTGAAACACTAAAATAGGCAAAAAAACAACAATTCTGGGCTGGGCCTCTGGTTAATAGGTTAGTCCCAAAAATAATATAAAAGTGGAAAGTAAAGCCCAATATAGTCCAAAACAGTAGATAATATAGCATGGAGCAATCAAAAATTATAGATACGTTGGAGACGTATCAAGGCTCAGTCACACTGGAAGTGGTCTTCGGATCCCTGGATAACTTCCGAAGCGAAGAGTTAATCTTCGATATACTCTCGTTCCGCAGTGGTTATCATGCACTGCTCGGGCGAACCGCATTTGCGAGATTCAATGCGGTACCGCATTATGCATACCTCAAGCTCAAGATGCCAGGACCTCAGGGGGTCATTACAGTTAATGGAAACACAGAGCGCTCTCTCCGAACGGAGGAGCACACCACGGCCCTCGCAGCGGAAGCGCAAAGCAGCCTCTTAAGGCAATCCACTAGTTCAACATTTAAGGACCCAAACACCTTCAAGCGCGCCAGGAGTAATCGGCAACAGGACCGCCTGGCACGTTCCGAGCTCGCATAGCAATACGACCCCACCCCGGCCCAAGCCAAACGGCGAAACTCGTGCCACGCGTACATAATTATGCATTAAAAATACCATGGGAACAGATAGGGAGGGGCATGATTACGACCCGCTCCAAGACGCGGCTTAAACCACACTAGGGGCTCCCTGCTTTGTTATTTTTCTCTTTCAGGACCTTAATCTCTGGAAACCCTATCTGGCAGCATGATTGCCGAACACATGATGCAGCAACCAAGGAGGCAGAAAGCTACGTCACACCACAGAACTCCCAGGTGGATTACAATAACGAGTGAAATATTTGCTTTAATACTATTCCTCAGCTTGCCCTTGGCAGGGACATGTCAAACAGTCTTACTTTTTTCATGGCCAAAGAAAGTTATCCCTACAAAATCATATAGTTTGGCCATGCTCCATCTTCACCACATAAAGTATTCAAATCATGCACAACCCCGATGACAAGCCAAGCAATTGTTTCATACTCTAACTTTTTCAAAACTTTTTCAATCTTCACGCAATACATGAGCGTGAGCCATGGATATAACACTATAGGTGGAATAGAATGGTGGTTGTGGAGAAGACAAAAAGGAGGGGAAGATAGTCTCACATCAACTAGGCATATCAACGGGCTATGGAGATGCCCAACAATAGATATCAATGTGAGTGAGTAGGGATTGCCATGCAACGGATGCACTAGAGCTATAAGTGTATGAAAGCTCAACAAAAGAAACTAGTGGGTGTGCATCCAACTTGCTTGCTCATGAAGACCTAGGGCAATTTGAGGAAGCCCATTATTGGAATATACAAGCCAAGTTCTATAATGTAAAATTCCCACTAGTATATGAAAGTGACAACATATGAGACTCTCTATATGAAGAACATGGTGCTACTTTGAAGCACAATATATGAGACTCGCTATATCACGGTGCTACTTTGAAGCACAAGTGTGGTAAAAGGATAGTAGCATTGCCCCTTTTTTTTGGGCCTTCTTTTTTTTCTTTGGCCTTTCTCCCTTTTTTGGGACAATGCTCTATTGAATGATGATCATCACACTTTTATTTATTTACAACTTAATGATTACAACTCGATTCTAAAACAAAGTATGACTCGATATGGATGCCTCCGGCGGTGTACCGGGATATGCAATGAATCAAGAGTGACAAGTATGAATAAATTATGAACGGTGGCTTTGCCACAAATACTATGTCAACTACATGATCATGCTAAGCAATATGACAATGATGAATGTGTCATGATAAACTAGGTGGTGGAAAGTTGCATGGCAATATATCTCGGAATGGCTATGGAAATGCCATAATAGGTAGGTATGGTGGCTGTTTTGAGGAAGGTATATGGTAGGTGTATGATACCGGCGAAAGATGCGTGGTATTAGAGAGGCTAGCAAAGGTGGAAGGGTGAGAGTGCGTATAATCTATGGACTCAACATTAGTCATAAATAACTCATATACTTATTGCAAAAATCTAGAAGTTATCAAAGCAAAGTATTACGCGCATGCTCCTAGGGGGATAGATTGGTAGGAAAAGACCATCGCTTGTCCCCGACCGCCACTCATAAGGAAGACAATCAATAAATAAATCATGCTCCGACTTCGTTACATAACGGTTCACCATACGTGCATGCTACGGGAATCACAAACCTTAACACAAGTATTCTTTAAATTCACAACTACGCAACTAGCATGACTTTAATATTATCACCTCCATATCTCAAAACAATTATCATGCTTCAATCTTTTCTTAGTATTCAACACACTCAAAAGAAAGTTTCACAAATCTTGAATACCAAGCATATTATTATTAAGCAAATTACCATGCTATTAAGAGACTCTCAAAATAATTTAAGTGAAGCATGAGAGATCAATAGTTTATTTAAAACATATCCACCACCGTGCTCTAAAAGATCTAAGTGAAGCACATAGAGCAAAATTATAACACTCAAAAGATATAAGTGAAGCACATAGAGCAAAATTATCTAGCTCAAAAGATATAAGTGAAGCACATAGAGCAAAATTACTTAGCTCAAAAGATATAAGTGAAGCACATAGAGTATTCTATCAGATATTAATTCATGTATGGCTCTCTCAAAAGGTGTGTACAACAAGGATGATTGTGGCATACTAAGACACAAAGACACAAATAATACAAGACGCTCCAAGCAAAACACATATCATGTTGGTGAATAAAAATATAGCTCCAAGTAAATTACCGATGGAAGTGGACGAAAGAGGGGATGCCTTCCGGGGCATCCCCAAGCTTTGACTTTTTGGTGTCCTTGGATTATATTGGGGGTGCCATGGGCATCCCCAAGCTTAGGCTCTTGCCACTCCTTGTTCCATGATCCATCAAAAGAATTCACCCAAAACTTGAAAACTTCACAACACAAAACTCAAAATAGAAAACTCGTGAGCTCCGTTAGCGAAAGAAAACAAAAGACCACTTCAAGGTACTGTAATGAACTCATTCTTTATTTATATTGGTGTTAAACCTACTGTATTCCAACTTCTCTATGGATTATAAACTATTTTACTAGCCATAGATTCATCAAAATAAGCAAACAACACACGAAAAACAGAATCTGTCAAAAACAGAACAGTCTGTAGTAATCTGTAGCTAGCGCAAGATCTGGAACCCCAAAAATTCTAAAATAAATTGCTGGACGAGAGGAATTTATCTATTAATCATCTGAAAAAATAATTAACTAAATAGCACTCTTCAAATAAAAAATGACAGCAATTCTCGTGAGCACTAAAGTTTCTGTTTTTTACAGCAAGTTCAACAAGACTTTCCCCAAGTCTTCCCAACGGTTCTACTTGGCACAAACACTAATTAAACACAAAAAACACAACCAAAACAGAGGCTAAATAATTTATTTATTACTAAGCAGGAGCAAAAAGCAAGGAATAAAAATAAAATTGGGTTGCCTCCCAACAAGCGCTATCGTTTAACGCCCCTAGCTAGGCACAAAAGCGAGGATAGATCTAGGTATTGCCATCTTTGGTAGGCAATCCATAAGTGGCTCTCATGATAGTTTCATATGGTAATTTTATTTTCTTTCTAGGAAAGTGTTCCATGCCCTTTTTTAATGGAAATTGAAATCTAATATTCCCTTCCTTCATATCAATAATCGCACCAACTGTTCTAAGGAAAGGTCTACCCAGAATAATAGGGCAAGAAGGATTGCAATCTATATCAAGAACAATGAAATCTACGGGCACATAATTCCTATTTGCAACAATAAGAACATCATTAATCCTTCCCATAGGTTTCTTAATAGTGGAATCCGCAAGATGCAAGTTTAGAGAGCAATCATCAAAATTACGGAAATCTAGTAAATCACACAAAGTCTTGGGAATAGTAGAGACACTAGCACCCAAATCACACAAAGCATAAAACTCATGATCTTTAATTTTAATTTTAATAGTTGGTTCCCACTCATCATAGAGTTTTCTAGGGATAGAAACTTTCAACTCAAGTTTTTCTTCATAAGATTGCATCAAGGCATCAACAATATGTTCGGTGAAGGCTTTATTTTGACTATAAGCATGTGGAGAATTTAGCACGGATTGCAACAAGGAAATACAATCAATTAAAGAGCAACTTTCATAATTAAATTCCTTGAAATCCAATATAGTGGGTTTAGCAACATCTAGATTTTTATTTCTTTCAATCCCACTTTCATCAATTTCATCATTAAGATCTAAATACTCCGAATTTTTAGAACGCCTTCTAGGTAAAGGAAGATCATATTCAGTTTCATCAAGATTCATATTGCAAAATAAAGATTTAATAGGGGACACATCAATAACTTTTAGATCTTCATCTTGATTTTCATAGGTATTGGAAGAACACGCTTTAATAAAGGCATCTTTGGAAGCACGCATCCTAGCGGTTCTTTCCTTGCACTCATCAATGGAAATTCTCATGGCTTTGAGAGACTCATTGATATCATGCTTAGGAGGAATAGATCTAAGCTTTAAAGAATCAATCTCAAGAGAAATTCTATCAACGTTTCTAGCCAAATCATCAACTTTAAGCAATTTCTCCTCAAGCAAAACATTAAAATTCTTTTGTGAATTCATAAACTCTTTAACACTATTCTCAAATTCAGAGGGCATCTTATTATAATTTCCATAAGAGTTGTTGTAGGAATTCCCATAATTATTAGAAGGATTACTAGGATATGGCCTAGGATTAAAATTCCCTCTATAAGCGTTGTTACCAAAATTATTCCTACCAACAAAATTCACATCCATAGATTCATTGTTATTCTCAATCAAAGTAGACAAAGGCATATCATTAGGATCAGAAGAAACACTCTTAGTAGCAAATAATTTCATAAGTTCATCCATCTTTCCACTCAACACATTGATTTCTTCTATCGCATGCACTTTTTTATTAGAAGATCTTTCAGTATGCCATTGAGAATAATTAACCATAATATTATCTAGGAGTTTAGTAGCATCTCCTAAAGTGATTTCCATAAAAGTGCCTCCCGCGGCCGAATCTAAAAGATTTCTAGAAGCAAAATTCAATCCGGCATAAAATTTTTGTATAATCATCCACAAATTCAAACCATGAGTAGGGCAATTACGTATCATTAATTTCATTCTCTCCCAAGCTTGTGCAACATGTTCATGATCAAGTTGTTTAAAGTTCATAATATCGTTTCTAAGAGAGATGATCTTAGCGGGAGGAAAATACTTAGAGATAAAAGCATCTTTGCACTTGTTCCATGAATCGATACTATTCTTAGGCAAAGACGAAAACCAAGCTTTAGCATGATCTCTAAGCGAAAAAGGAAATAGCTTCAATTTAACGACATCATTATTGACATCTTTTTTCTTTTGCATATCACATAAATCAACGAAGCTATTCAGATGAGTAGCGGCATCTTCACTAGGAAGGCCGGCGAATTGATCTTTCATAACAAGATTCAACAAAGCAGTATTAATTTCACAAGATTCAGCATCGGTAAGAGGAGCAATCGGAGTGCTAAGGAAATCATTATTATTGGTATTGGTGAAGTCACACAATTTAGTAGTATCTTGAGCCATCGCGACAAACAACCAATCTAACACACGAGCAAACAAAAAGGCAAATAGAGAGGGAGGATAGAGAGATAGAGAGAGGGCGAATAAAACGGCAACGGTGAATTGGGGGGAGAGGAAAACGAGAGGCAAATGGCAAATAATGTAATGCGAGAGATAGGGATTGTGATGGGTACTTGGTATGTTGACTTTTTGCGTAGACTCCCCGGCAACGGCGCCAGAAATCCTTCTTGCTACGTCTTGAGCTTGCGTTGGTTTTCCCCGAAGAGGAAGGGATGATGCAGCAGAGTAGCGTAAGTATTTCCCTCAGTTTTTGAGAACCAAGGTATCAATCCAGTAGGAGCCCACGCTCAAGTCCCTCGTACCTGCACAAAGCGATAGCTACTCGCAACCAACGCGATTAGGGGTTGTCAATCCCTTCACGGTCACTTACGAGAGTGAGATCTGATAGATATAATATTTTTGGTATTTTTGGTATAAAGATGCAAAGTAAAAAGTAAAGCAAAGTAAAAAAGCAAAGCAAGATTAAAGTGATGGAGATTGATATGATGAGAATAGACCCGGGGGCCATAGGTTTCACTAGTGGCTTCTCTCAAGAGCATAAGTATTCTACGGTGGGTGAACAAATTACTGTTGAGCAATTGACAGAATTGAGCATAGTTATGAGAATATCTAGGCATGATCATGTATATAGGCATCACGTCCGTGACAAGTAGATCGAAACGATTCTGCATCTACTACTATTACTCCACTCATCGACCGCTATCCAGCATGCATCTAGAGTATTAAGTTAAAAACAGAGTAACGCCTTAAGCAAGATGACATGATGTAGAGAGATAAATTCATGCAATATGAAATAAACCCCATCTTGTTATCCTCGATGGCAACGATACAATACGTGCCTTGCTGCCCCTTCTGTCACTGGGTAAGGACACCGCAAGATCGAACCCAAAGCTAAGCACTTCTCCCATGGCAAGAACTACCAATCTAGTTGGCCAAACCAAACGGATAATTCGAAGAGACTTGCAAAGATAACCAATCATACATAAAAGAATTCAGAGAAGATTCAAATATTATTCATAGATAGACTTGATCATAAACCCACAATTCATCGGTCTCAACAAACACACCGCAAAAAGAAGATTACATCGAATAGATCTCCACAAGAGAGGGGGAGAACTTTGTATTGAGATTCAAAGAGAGAGAAGAAGCCATCTAGCTACTAACTATGGACCCGAAGGTCTGAGGTAAACTACTCACACTTCATCGGAGGGGCTAGGATGATGTAGAAGCCCTCCGTGATGACGGCCCTCTTCCGGCGGAGCTCCGGAACAGGCCCCAAGATGGGATCTCGTGGATACAGAAAGTTGCGGCGGATGGAATTAGGTTTTTGGCTCCTGTTCTGATCGTTTGGGGGTACGTGTGTATATATAGGAGGAAGAAGTACGCCGGAGGAGCAACGAGGGGCCCACGAGGCAGGGGCCGCCCCCTAGGGGGGGCCCCCACCCTCGTGACCGCCTCTTTTGTTCCTTGGAGCAGGGTCCAAGTCTCCTGGATCACGTTCGGTGAGAAAATCACGTTCCCAAAGATTTTATTCCGTTTGGACTCCGTTTGATATTCCGTTTATCTGAAACACTAAAATAGGCAAAAAAACAACAATTCTGGGATGGGCCTCCGGTTAATAGGTTAGTCCCAAAAATAATATAAAAGTGGAAAGTAAAGCCCAATATAGTCCAAAACAGTAGATAATATAACATGGAGCAATCAAAAATTATAGATATGTTGGAGACGTATCAAGGCTCAGTCACACTGGAAGTGGTCTTCGGATCCCCGGATAACTTTCGAAGCGAAGAGTTAATCTTCGATATAGTCTCGTTCCGCAGTGGTTATCATGCACTGCTCGGGTGAACCGCATTTGCGAGATTCAATGTGGTACCGCATTATGCATACCTCAAGCTCAAGATGCCAGGACCTCAGGGGGTCATTACAGTTAATGGAAACACAGAGCGCTCTCTCCAAATGGAGGAGCACACTGCAGCCCTCGCAGCGGAAGCGCAAAGCAGCCTCTTAAGGCAATCCACTAGTTCGGCGTTTAAGGATCCGAACACCTTCAAGCGCGCCCGGAGTAATTGGCAACAGGACCGCCTGGCACGTTCTGAGCTCGCATAGCAATACGGCCCCCACCCCGGCCCAAGCCAAACAGCAAAACTCGTGCCACGCGTACATAGTTACACATTAAAAATACCATGGGAACAGATGGGAGGGGGCACGATTACGGCACGCTCCAAGACACGGCTTAAATCGCACTAGGGGCTCCCTGCTTTGTTATTTTCTCTTTCAGGACCTTAATCTCTGGAAACCCTGTCCGGCAGCATGATTGCCGAACACATGATGCAGCAACCAAGGAGGCAGAAAGCTACATCACACCATAGAACTCCCAAGTGGATTACGATAACGAGTGAAATATTTGCTTTAATACTATTCCTCAGCTTGCCCTTGGCAGGGACATGTCAAACAGTCCTACTTTTTTCTTATTGCACCGCATGTATCATTCTGCTTTGACGCACCTTTTTGAATAAACAATGCATATCATTAAGACTATTATTGCATTCTTCTTTTATATATATATATATATATATGTTCATTCATGACATCCAGCACCCGTACACTCTGGTACGGCCAATGCGCTAGGGGCTTAAGCATACCCCACAATACGGCGTGAGAAGTCCGGACACTTTCAATAGTGCGGCACCCCGAACTTATAGCATTATATGCATCAGCTCTGAATCATGTCTTGGGTCAATAGTTGGGTTTGCCCGACTCCCATGTTTTGGTACCTTACGTTCCGCTATATCGGCTAAGGTAGCACTGGGAGAACTACTGCGATTGTGCCCCGGTTCTGTTGGGCTAAGCACCTCAGTAGAGAAAGCTAATACTGACTGTCATGATAAGGTGAGAGACTGATCGCTGTTCGAGAGGTTTTCGAGTCCTTAAAGACTTATGCCGCTTAGAGCGAGGAGTCGGCCCTGTCCGGCTTAAGGCATGTATCGCGCCCCGAGTTCGGCCTTCCGAACACTAGGGATCTTTGCCGAAATTTAAAATTATAGAATTCTATGGCTAAGTGAGAGTGATAACACATTATAGTCCGATTGCCTTGTTCATTGTGCTGAGCACCTCCCTCGAAGGACCCAAAAATGGGAACAAGAGTGCTCAGGTTTATCCCGAACACCCCAGCACTCATGGCATGGGGGCAGAAGCCGACGACTAGCCATCTCTTAGATTTGATAAACAGCCGAACAGAAGGTAATATTTTAAATTCAAACAAGCGTTGCATAACGCATATGAACAAGTTTTCATGAATACAGGATTACACGAGCGGGTTTACTCAAATATTGTATCTTTGGTACACTCGTCCGCTACGAGACGGTCACCCTTCAGGACACCCTCATAGTACATCTCGGGGTGGCGATGCTCCTTGCCCTCCGGCGGCTCTTCGTTTATCAGCTTCACAGCGTCTAGCTTGGCCCATTGCACCTTCACACGGGCGAAAGCCCGGCGTGCACCTTCGATGCAGACGGACCGCTTGACGACTTCCAGCCGTGGGCAGGCATCCACAGGCCGCCTCACCAGGCCGAAGTAGCTGTTCGGAAGGGCGTCGCCTGGCCACAGCCGGACTATAAAGCCCTTCATGGCCTGTTCTGCCGCCTTGTATAGCTCGACCAGCTGCTTTAGCTGGTCGCTCATAGGCACCAGGTGTTCAGTCCCAGTATATTGGGCCCAGAACAACTTCTCTGTTGAGCTTCCCTCCTCGGCCTGGTAAAACGTTGTGGCATCCGACACACTGCGGGGCAAATCTGCGAATGCTCCTGGAGAGCTCCAGATTCGGGTAAGTAACAAGTAATTTACTTTCACATGCTTGCTTTGCATATAGAATGCCTTACCCGCCGCTATCTCCTTCATTGCATCAATCTCCTGGAGGGCCTTTTGGGCTTCAGCCTTGGCACTGTTTGCGCTCTCGAGGGCCGCGGCAAGCTCAGACTCTCGCGTCTTCAAGTCAAGCTCCAACGCCTCGTGCTTCGTCACGAGAGCGTGGAGCTCTTGCTGCACCTTGCCCACCTGTGCCTCATGCCTTTCCCGCTTGGTGCGCTCCTTG
The DNA here is from genome assembly GCF_018294505.1 of Triticum aestivum. Taxonomy (NCBI): domain Eukaryota; kingdom Viridiplantae; phylum Streptophyta; class Magnoliopsida; order Poales; family Poaceae; genus Triticum; species Triticum aestivum. Next base: position 546,983,894 of record NC_057812.1, on the reverse strand, counting down.
TTCGCTTTGTTTTCGGCCTCGGATAGCGCTTGCTTCAGGGTCGCCACCTCGGTCGTGGCCCCTGGCAAATTTACGATGATCCTGTCATTATGCAGTCGCATTCCTTTTATACATATCCATAGACTAGGTACTACTTACCTTTGTTCTCCTTGAGCTGCCTCTTGGCAAGGCCGAGCTCGTCCTTGGACCCTTTAAGGTCCTGCTTCAATGCGGCGACCTCTGCAGTCAGTGCGGCAGATGCCAGCAGCGAAGCCTGCATACGCATATAGACATACTTATGTTAGACTCCTCCAATATTGTTTGATCCTCTATTCAGCTTTTCTTTTTGAACACCGAACAGAGCATCAGGGGCTACTGTCTATGCGGCAATATTTTTCCTATATTTCAAAAACTTACCTCAAAGCCTGTTAGAAGGCTGGCACAGGCTTCAGTCAATCCACTCTTGGCGGACTGAACCTTTTGGACCAACGCACTCATAATAGTGTGGTGCTCTTTGTCGATGGAAGCGCTGCGAAGCGCTCCCAGCAGATTGTCCGGTGCCTCTGGTTGGACAAAGGTCACCGGCACAGGCATCTTGCCCCTTTTGGAAGGAGGTCGCCTGCCTGAGTCCGGAACCATTGGAGGTTCCGGCGCGGTGTTCGGCTGATAGCCGAACTCGGAGCCCTCGGGAGCCTTGCTCCCTCTGCTCCCGGAGTCCGGAAGGTCGCCTTGAGGCGCCTCCAGGACTGTCTCCCCTCGACCCGGTGCCTCTTGAGACAATACCTCGGCGTTGTCCGTAGGGCAAGGGGAGGTGGCGGTCGTAAGTGGATCGCTATCCATATCCGACGAGCCCAGGGAGCCGTCCGACGATACGTCGATACGGGCTCGTGGCGGTCTGCATAATCATAATTCGGCATTAGGAGAAGTAGTGTGACAAAGGAATGCTATGAGTTACTCTGGTATCCAAATACTTACGACTTCGCCAGGGGCTTGACCCTGAGCAGCCAATCGTCTTCGCCTTCGGTGGCAGTGGTGGAGTACTCTGGAAGGAGAGTCCTTCCCTTCTTGGACCCTTCGCCCCCCCAGTAGGGGCGGCCTTCCTTTTCTTGTCTCCCCCGACTGGAGGGGAACATCTTCATCTTCCTCCTCGTCTTCGGGGGAGGAGTGCATCGTGAAGTTATCGGACGATAAGTCCGATAAACCCTGGTGTCGGGAACTCTTTTGGGTTCCCTTGGCCTTCTTGGTCTTCTCCGGCACCTTGTAAGGAGCCGGAGTCAGCATCTCCATCAGGAAAGCGTCCGCAGTGTCTTCGGGCAGAGGGGCCGGACAGTTAATCTGCCCCGATGTCTCCACCCAGTCCTGTCAAAGGCATGGAGCTCAGACCCCGCACATGGTTAAGCTAGGGGAAATAAATATCCTACCGGATGTATAGAACTCACCGAATGCGCTTGGCGCTTCGCGCTTATCCTGCGGTCCTCGGTGAGGGAGGGAGGGACCTCGGCGCCCTTGAACAGCACCTTCCAGACGTCCTTGTGCGTCGTGTCGAAGAGCTCGCTCAGAGTCTGGTGCTGGGCCGGGTCGAACTCCCACAAGTTGAAGTCCCATTGTTGGCACGGGAGGATCTGGCGGATGAGCATGACCTGGACTATATTGTCAAGCTTGAGCTTCTTGCCGGCCATATTCCGGATACATTTCTGGAGTCCGTCCAGCTCTACCGATGAACCCCAGGACAGGCCCTTCTCTTTCCAGGAGGTGAGTCACGTGGGGATTCCGGATCAAAACTTTGGGGCAGCCACCCATTTGGCGTTGCGCGGCTCGGTGATGTAGAACCACGCCGATTGCCACCCCTTTATGGTCTCCACGAAGGAGCCTTCAAGCCATATAACGTTGGGCATCTTGCCCACCATGGCTCCGCCGCATTCTGCTTGTTAGCCACCCACCACCTTCGGCTTGATATTGAAGGTCTTTAACCACAGGCCGAAGTGGGGCCGGATGCGGAGGAAAGCCTCACACACAACGATGAACGCCGAAATGTTGAGGACGAAGTTCGGGGCCAGATCATGAAAGTCCAGCCCATAGTAGAACATGAGACCACAGACGAATGGATGGAGGGGAAACCCTAGTCCATGGAGGAAGTGGTGGAGGAAAACTACGCTCTCATGAGGTTCAGGGGTAGGAACGATCTGCCCCGCAGTAGGCAGCCGATGCGCTATATTCGCGGCCAAGTATCTGGCTCCGCGCAGCTTCTTGATGTGTCCCTACGTAACGGAGGAAGCCATCCATTTGCCTCCCGCTCCGGACATGATTGGAGAAGGTTTAGGGTAAGGATGTGGGCTTGGGCGTTGGAGCTCGAGTGCGCAAGAGTGGATGAGCAAGGAGGAAGAAGGCATGGGTAGAAAAAAGGTTAAACCTTGTCCCTTTATAAGGGCGGCCGAAACTATGCGCCCCCACTAGCCTGGTAAAACTCGCTTATCCCCCAAGTGCCGTAATTGATGGCGCGGTTGGGTTACCCACGCCCGTATTGATGAGAATCCCGTAATAAGGGGAACACGATCTCTGCTTTGACAAGACGTGTCAAGAAACTGCCTCGCATTGTGTGCGGGGCTAGTTAAAGGAAACGGTTCGAATAATTACCGGGCCATGGCATAATGTCATGTTGCCAAAACGTGGCAGCAGATTAGATTTGTGGAAATATTATTCTCTCTGCGGTGGTATGTGGAACTTATTTTGCAGGGTCGGACACTATCCTTGTATTCAAATTCTTCCGTGATGTATTCGGAGGAGGAACCCGCCTTGCAATGCCGAAGACAATACGGTGCGCCGGACTCATCGTCATTGAAGCCTGGTTCAGGGGCTACTGAGGGAGTCCTGGATTAGGGGGTCTCCGGACAGCCGGACTATATCCTTTTGCCGGAGTGTTAGACTATGAAGATACAAGATTGAAGACTTCGTCTCGTGTCCGGATGGGACTCTACTTGGCATGGAAGGCAAGCTAGGGAGTACAGATATGGATATCTCCTCCTTTGTAACCGACCTTGTGTAACCCTAACCCTCTCCGGTGTCTATATAAATCGGAGGGTTTTAGTCTGTAGGACAACAACAATCATACCATAGGCTTGCTTCTAGGGTTTAGCCTCTCCGATCTCGTGGTAGATCAACTCTTGTAATACCCATATCATCAAGAATAAATCGAGCAGGACGTAGGGTTTTACCTCCACTAAGAGGGCCCGAACCTGGGTAAAACATTGTGTCCCCTGCCTCCTGTTACCATCCGCCTTAGATGCACAGTTCGGGACCCCCTACCCGAGATCCGCCGGTTTTGACACCGACAACCTTCTTCTTGATAACATTATCGGTCATACCTGCAAGCTTAAATAATCCACAAACTTCATCCACATAGATTAAGTGCAAATCGGGATGCAATGTTCCATCTCCCGCAAAAGGTTTAGCTAGTAGTTTCTCTATCATACCCGAAGGAATTTCAAAGTAAACATTTTCAGTAGGTTCAGTAGGTTGGGGGTAACTAATTGTGGTTCGGACGAGGTGAAGATACCCCGAACAAACCCCTCAAAGGATTATGTTCCATAGGTACAAGTGACAGTAAATTTCAGCACACTATTTAAATTTTTCCTTACCAAATTCCACCTACCAAAGGTGCTTCACTCCCCGGCAACGGAGCCAAAAAAGAGTCTTGATGACCCACAAGTATAGGGGATCTATCGTAGTCCTTTCGATAAGTAAGAGTGTTGAACCCAACGAGGGGCAGAAGGAAATGATAAGCGGTTTTCAGCAAGGTATTCTCTACAAGCACTGAAATTATCGGTAACAGATAGTTTTGTGATAAGGTAATTGGTAACGAGTAGCAAGTAATAAAAGGAAATAAGGTGCAGCAAGATGGCCCAATCCTTTTTGTAGCAAAGGACAAGCCTGGACAAACTCTTATATGAAGGAAAGCGCTCCCGAGGACACATGGGAATTATCGTCAAGCTAGTTTTCATCATGTTCATATGATTCGCATTCGGTACTTTGATAATTTGATATGTGGGTGGAACGGTGCTTGGGTATTGTCCTTACTTGGACAAGCATCCCACTTATGATTAACCCCTATTGCAAGCATCCGCAACTACAACAGAAGTATTAAGGTAAACCTAACCATAGCATGAAACATATGGATCCAAATCAGCCCCTTACGAAGCAACACATAAACTTGGGTTTAAGCTTCTATCACTCTAGCAATCCATCATCTACTTATTACTTCCCAATGCCTCCCTCTAGGCCCAAACAATGGTGAAGTGACATGTAGTCGACGTTCACATGACACCACTAGAGGGATGACAACATACATCTCATCAAATATCGAACAGATACCAAATTCACATGACTACTAATAGCAAGACTTCTCCCATGTCCTCAGGAACAAACGTAACTACTCACAAAGCATATTCATGTTCATAATCAGAGGGGTATTAATATGCATAATGGATTTGAACATATAATCTTCCACCAAGTAAACCAACTAGCATCAACTACAAGGAGTAATCAACACTACTAGCAACCCATAGGTACCAATCTGAGGTTTGGATACAAAGATTGGATACAAGAGATGAACTAGGGTTTGAGATGAGATGGTGCTAGTGAAGATGTTGATGGATATTGACCCCCCCCCCCCCCGATGAGAGGATCGTTGATGATGGCTATGGCGATGATTTCCCCCTCCCGGAGGGAAGTTTCCCCGACAGAACAGCTCCGCCGGAGCCCTAGATTGGTTCCGCCTCGTGGCGGCGGAGTTTCGTCCCGTGAGCTTGCTTATGATTTTTTCTCGGATGAAAGACTCCATATAGCCAAAGATGGGCATCGGAGGGCCACCAGGGGGCCCACGAGGCAGGGGGCACGCCCAGGGGGGTAGGGCACGCTCCCCACCCTCGTGGCCAAGGTGTGGCCCCCCTCTAGAACTTTCTTCGCTCAGTATTTTTTATATATTCTGTAAATAACTTCCATGAAGTTTCAGGACCTTTGGAGCTGTGCAGAATAGGTCTATAATATTCGCTCCTTTTCCAGCCCAGAATCCCAGCTGCCGGCATTCTCCCTCTTCATGTAAACCTTGTAAAATAAGAGAGAATAGGCATAAGTATTGTGACATAATGTGTAATAACAGCCCATAATGCAATAAATATTGATATAAAAGCATGATGCAAAATGGACGTATCATACTCTGCTTCACACGTAGATCCCAACACGACGCTTTGTTTAGAACTGTTCCAACTGACAACTCCACCGTTCAATATAAACACGTATCCGGTTTGCGATTTAGAATCATCCGGTTCGGTGTCAAATCTTGCGTCAACATAACCATTTACGACGAGCTCTTTATCACCTCCATAAACGAGAAACATATCCTTTAGTCCTTTTTAGGTATTACAGGATGTTCTTGACGGCTGTCCAGTGATCCACTCCTGGATTACTTTGGTACCTCCCTGCTAGACTAATAGCAAGGCACACATCAGGTGTGGTACACAACATTGCATACATAATAGAGCCTATGGTTGAAGCATAGGGAACACTTTTCATTTTCTCTCTATCTTCTGTAGTGGTCGGGCATTGAGTCTTACTCAACTTCACACCTTGTAACACAGGCAAGAACCCTTTCTTAGCTTGATCCATTTTGAACTTCTTCAAAACTTTATCAAGGTATGTGCTTTGTGAAAGTCCAATTAAGCATCTTGATCTATCTCTATAGATCTTGATGCCCAATATATAAGTAGCTTCACCGAGGTCTTTCATTAAAAAACTCTTATTCAAGTATCCTTTTATGCTATCCAGAAATTCTATATCATTTCAAATCAACAATATGTCATCCACATATAATATTAGAAATGCTACAGAGCTCCCACTCACTTTCTTATAAATACAGGTTTCTCCAAAAGTCTGTATAAAACCATATGCTTTGATCACACTATAAAAACGTTTATTCCAACTCCGAGAGGCTTGCACTAGTCCATAAATGGATCGCTGGAGCTTGCAAACTTTGTTAGCACCTTTTGGATCGATAAAACCTTTAGGTTCCATCATATACAACTCTTCTTCCAGAAATCCATTCAGGAATGCAGTCTTTACATCCATTTGCCAAATTTCATAATCATAAAATGCGGCAATTGCTAACATGATTCGGACGGACTTAAGCATCGCTACGGGTGAGAAGGTCTCATCGTAGTCAACTCCTTGAACTTGTCGAAAACCTTTCGCGACAAGTCGAGCTTTGTAGACAGTAATGTTACCGTCGGTGTCAGTCTTCTTCTTGAAGATCCATTTATTCTCGATGGCTTGCCAATCATCGGGCTAGTCAACCAAAGTCCACACTTTGTTCTCATACATGGATCCCATCTCATATTTCATGGCCTCAAGCCATTTTGCGGAATATGGGCTCATCATCGCTTCCTCATAGTTCGTAGGTTCGTCATGGTCAAGTAACATGACCTCCAGAACAGGATTACCGTACCACTCTGGTGTGGATCTTACTCTGGTTGACCTACGAGGTTCGGTAGTAACTTGATCTGAAGTTTCATGATCATCATCATTGGCTTCCTCACCAATTGGTGTAGTTGTCACAGGAACCAGTTTCAGTGATGGACTACTTTCCAATAAGGGAGCAGGTACAGTTACCTCATCAAGTTCTACTTTCCTCCCACTCACTTCTTTCGAGAGAAACTCCCTCTCTAGAAAGGATCCATTCTTAGCAACAAATTTCTTGCATTCAGATCTATGATAGAAGGTGTACCCAACAGTCTCCTTTGGGTATCCTATGAAAACACATTTCTCCGATTTGGGTTCGAGCTTATCAGGTTGAAGCATTTTCACATAAGCATCGCAACCCCGAACTTTAAGAAACGACAACTTTAGTTTCTTGCCAAACCATAGTTCATAAGGAGTCGTCTCAACGGATTTAGATGGTGCCCTATTTAACGTGAATGCAGCCATCTCTAAAGCATAACCACAAAATGATAGCGGTAAATCAGTAAGGGACATCATAGATCGCACCATATCTAGTAAAGTACGATTACGACGTTAGGACACACCATTACGCTGTGGTGTTCTGGGTGGCGTGAGTTGCGAAACTATTCCGCACTGTTTCAAATGAAGACCAAACTCGTAACTCAAATATTCTCCTCCACAATCATATCGTAGAAACTTTATTTTCTTGTTACGATGATTTTCCACTTCACTCTGAAATTCTTTGAACTTTTCAAATGTTTTAGACTTATGTTTCATCAAGTAGATATACCCATATCTACTCAAATCATCTGTGAAGATGAGAAAATAATGATACCCGCCGCGAGCCTCAATATTCATCGGACCACATACATCAGTATGTATGATTTCCAACAAATCTGTTGCTCACTCCATAGTTCCGGAGAACGACGTTTTAGTCATCTTGCCCATGAGGCATGGTTCGCAAGTACCAAGTGATTCCAAAAGTCCATCAGAATGGAGTTTCTTCATGCGCTTTACACCAATATGACCTAAACGGCAGTGCCACAAATAAGTTGCACTATCATTATCAACTCTGCATCTTTTGGCTTCAACATTATGAATATGTGTATCACTACTATCGAGATTCATCAAAAATAGACCACTCTTCAAGGGTGCATGACCATAAAAGATATTACTCATATAAATAGAACAACCATTATTCTCTGATTTAAATGAATAACCGTCTCACATCAAACAAGATCCAGATATAATGTTCATCCTCAATGATGGTAGCAAAATAACAATTATTCAGGTCTAAAACTAATCCTGAAGGTAGATGTAGAGGTAGCGTGCCGACGGCGATCACATCGACTTTGGAACCATTTCCCATGCGCATCATCACCTCGTCCTTAGCCAATCTTCGCTTAATCCATAGTCCCTGTTTTGAGTTGCAAATATTAGCAACAGAACCAGTATCAAATACCCAGGTGCTACTGCGAGCTTTAGTAAGGTACACATCAATAACATGTATATCACATATACCTTTGTTCACCTTGCCATCCTTCTTATTCGTCAAATACTAGGGGCAGTTCCGCTTCCAGTGACCAGTACCTTTGCAGTAGAAGCACTCAGTCTCAGGCTTAGGTCCAGACTTTGGTTTCTTCTCTTGAGCAGCAACTTGTTTGTCGTTCTTCTTGAAGTTCCCTTTCTTCTTCCCTTTACCCTTTTTCTTGAAACTGGTGGTCTTATTGACCATCAACACTTGATGCTCCTTCTTGATTTCTACCTCCGCAGCCTTTAGCATTGCGAAGAGCTCGGGAATTGTCTTATCCATCCCTTGCATACTATAGTTCATCACGAAGCTCTTGTAGCTTGGTGGCAGTGATTGAAGAACTCTGTCAATGACACTATCATCAGGAAGATTAACTCCCAGTTGAGTCAAGTGGTTATGGTACCCAGACATTCTGAGTATATGTTCACTGACAGAACTATTCTCCTCCATCTTGCAGCTGTAGAACTTATTGGAGACTTCATATCTCACAATCCGGGCATTTTCTTGAAATATTAACTTCAACTCCTGGAACATCTCATATGCTCCATGATGTTCAAAACATCGTTGAAGTCCTAGTTCTAAGCCGTAAAGCTTGGCACACTGAACTATCGAGTAGTCATCAACACGCGACTGCCAGGCATTCACAATGTCTATAGTTGCCGGCGCGGGTGGTACACCTAGCGGTGCTTCCAGGACATAATTCTTCTGTGCAGCAATGACGATCATCCTCAAGTTACGGAACCAGTCGGTGTAATTGCTACCATCATCTTTCAACTTTGCTTTCTCAAGGAACACATTAAAATTTAACGGAACAACAACACGGGCCATCTATCTATAACAACATAGACAAGCAAAATACTATCAAGTACTAAGTTCATGATAAATTAAAGTTCAATTAATCATATTTAAGAACTCCTAGTTAGATAGACATCCCTCTAATCATCTAAGTGATCATGTGATCCATATCAACTAAACCATGTCCGATCATCACGTGAGATGGAGTAGTTTTCAATGGTGAACATCACTATGTTGATCATATTTACTATATGATTCACGCTTGACCTTTCGGTCTTAGTGTTCTGAGGCCATATCTGCATATGCTAGGCTCGTCAAGTTTAACCCGAGTATTCTGCGTGTGCGAAACTGGCTTGCACCCGTTGTAGATGGACGTAGAGCTTATCACACCCGATCATCACGTGGTGTCTCGGCACGACGAACTTTGGCAACGGTGCATACTCAGGGAGAACACTTGTAGCTTGAAATTTAGTGAGAGCTCATTGAGGGAGTCCCGGATTAGGGGGTATTCGGACAGTCGGACTATATCCTTTGGCCGGACGGTTGGACTATGAAGATACGAGATTGAAGACTTTGTCCCGTGTCCGGATAGGACTCTACTTGGCGTGGAAGGAAAGCTAGGCAATACGGATATGCATACCTCCTCCTTTGTAACCGACCTTGTGTAACCCTAGCCTCCTCCGGTGTCTATATAAACTGGAGGGTTTTAGTCCGTAGGACAACATACAATCATACCATAGGCTAGCTTCTAGGGTTTAGCCTCTTTGATCTCGTGGTAGATCAACTCTTGTACTACTCATATTATCAAGAATAATCAAGCAGGACATAGGGTTTTACCTCCATCAAGAGGGCCCGAACCTGGGTAAAACATCATGTCCCCTGCCTCCTGTTACCATCCGCCTTAGACACATAGTTCGGGACCCCCTACCCGAGATCCGCTGGTTTTGACACCGACATTGGTTCTTTCATTGAGAGTTCCTCTGTGTCGTCATCATTAGGCTTGATGGCTTCTTCAATCATCGATAGCGATGCAGTCCAAGGTGAGACTTTTCTTCCCGGACAGATATTTGTATTCGGCGGCTTCGCACTGCGGGCCAACTCGCTTGGCCATCTGGAGCAGATCGAGAGTTACGCCCCTGGCCGCCAGGTCAGCTTTGGAAGCTTAAACTACACGGCCGATATCCGCGGAGACTTGATGTTCGACGGATTCGAGCCCCTGCCTAGTGCGCCACACGGTTATGATGAGCATGATTTAGCTCTACCATCGGACAGTGTTCAGGAGATCGCGCTGGCAACCGCTCTGACCCTCAATTTGGAGCCAGTTGCGCCATCCATGGACGGGTGGATAGACCCCGCCACGGAGGCCGTATCCTCAGCGGCTAACGAGCCGAGTATCGACCTTACCCTTCACAAGAACCATGATGCCAAGCTACTGGATCCTTCCTCGGCCACGGACTCTGAACCGCCTGCGCCCGTGCCTATCGAATCTGACTGGGCGCCGATCATGGAGTTTACCTCCGCGGATATCTTTCAGCACTCGCCCTTCGGCGACATACTGAACTCATTAAGGTCTCTCTCCTTGTCAGGAGAGTCCTTGCCGAACTATGTCCGGCAGGATTGGGATGCGGATGACGAAGAAATTCGCCGCCCACCCACCACCCACTTAGTAGCCACTGTCAACGATTTGACCGACATGCTCAACTTCGACTCCGAAGACATCGACAGTATGGACGACGATGCAGGAGACGAACATGAACCACTGCCCACAGGGTACTGGACGCCCACTTCATCATATGACATATACGACACACCCAAAGAAAACGACGACGAGGAACGGAAGGACGCAGCGAAGGGTTGTTCCCTCGAGAAGCAGTCAAAGCGGCGGCGTAAGCGCCACTCCAATTCCCGCCTCGGCAGACACAACGATCATATAGACCCAGCGTTAGAGCAGGGTGAACCATCGCCCGACCACGGCAACATGGAGAATCAAACCAAACAACCCGACTCCGTCGAAGATAACAGTCCGGACGACATCACACTGGACAGGCACCCGGAGCAACAGAATGCCCATCAAAGGCTTGTCGCCACTATGAGGAGTCTAAAAAAGCAGAAGCAAAGGCTCAGGGCTGCACAAGACACACTCAGAATCAGATGGAGTGAAGTACTCAACACTGCAGCGAAGTACGGCGGTAATTGCCACATCAAGAGCTACCCGAAGCGAAAATTGCTACCTGAATTCGATGAGGAGGCCTTAGATCCCCCGCAATTAAAAAACAAAACGGCCATCCAGTCGCATAGACGACCTCATGGCCAACATAGAGCGGCAAACGACGCCACACATAAGCCAGTACGCGATCCACGCGAGGGCTCGCATCAAAAGGATGACGCAACCAAATCCATATACGGGCCACGCAAGCGCGCTCCAGCATGCAATGCAACACAACAAACATCTGAACACCACAGTACGCCCAAATACAGGGGTGCCGCACACCCCCTATGTTTCACCGATGAGGTGCTGGACCATGAATTTCCAGAGGGATTCAAACTTGTAAACATAGCGTACGACGGAACGATAGACCCTGGGGTCTGGATTGAGGACTACATCCTCCATATCCACATGGCTCGAGGAGATGATCTCCACGCCATCAAGTAATTACCCCTCAAGCTCAAAGGGCCAGCTCGGCACTGGCTTAAAAGCCTCCCCGAAAACTCCATTGGAAGCTGGGAAGAGCTCGAAGACGCCTTTCAGGAAAATTTTCAAGGGACCTATGTCCGACCACCGGATACAGACGATTTAAGTCATATAACTCAATAGCGCGGAGAGTCAGCCCGCAAGTTGTGGAACGGGTTCCTCACTGAAAAGAACCAAATAGTCGACTGTCCGGACGTCGAAGCCTTAGCAGCTTTCAAGCACAGCGTCCGAGACGAATGGCTCGCCAGACACCTCGGCCAAGAAAATACGAGAACAATGACAGCTTTAACAAGCCTCATGACCCGCTTTTGCATGGGCGAGGACAGCTGGTTAGCGCGATGCAGCACCAGCGACCCAAGTACATCCGAAGTCAGGGACGGAAATGGGAAATCACGATGCAGCAAAAACAAGCGCCAGAATAAAGAAGAAAGCCCGAAGAGCACGGCGGTAAACGCCGGATTCAGAAGCTCTCGGCCAGGTCAGCAAAAGCTACCCTCCAAAGGCAACAGAGACGAACTATCCAGCCTAAACAAGATTCTAGACCAAATATGTCAGATCCATAGCACCCCCGATAAATCTGCAAATCATACCCACAGAGAATGTTGGGTCTTCAAGCAGTCCAGTAAACTTAACGCCAAACACAAGGGGCAGGATACACCAAGCGAAGACGAGGACGAGCCTCGCAAGCAAAGCACTGGGGAACAGAAGAAATTCCCACCAGAAGTCAAAACAGTCAACGTGTTACACATGATAAAGGGGAGAAACAAAGTGGGACCCCTAGAGACACATGCCCCAGGGCCTATCACCATGGAGTTCTGCCACTGGTCGTCCCAACCGATCACCTTTGACCATTGGGATTACTCGACAAGTATCCGACATGCAGGATGGGCTACCTTGGCATTAGACCCAATAATTGACGGATACCACTTCACACGAGTCCTGATGGACGGTGGTAGCAGTTTAAACCTGATATACCAGGACACAGTCCGCAACATGGGGATAGACCCAGCAAAAATTAGCCATAGCAATACTACCTTTAAAGGAGTAACGCCAGGCCCAGAAGCCCATTGCACGGTCTCCCTGCTACTAGAGGTTATATTTGGCCTTCCCGATAACTTCCGCAGCGAAAAGTTAACCTTCCACATCGCTCCGTTCCAAAGTGGTTATCAAGCACTACTCGGACGTGAAGCTTTCGCTCGCTTTAACGCAATACCGCATTACGCTTCTCTCATGCTTAAGATGCCCGGTCCACGCGGCATCATTACAGTAAATGGAAATATTGAGCGCTCCTTGCTCACCGAAGACAGTGCGGCTGCCTTGGCAGCCGCACACTAAATGACCTCACCAACTAAAGCATTTGACAGGTCGTTAAGACCACGAACGCGGATAGACGAGTCCGACGCAGCTATATGTAATTGATACAGGTTTGATGACCATACCCCTATTACAATACAAGGGGCTCAACGCGCGCAAACAAGTGGCAATTAGGCTCAAACTTTATTCATCTCGAATTGTACATGGTTTCTTTAGTATAACCTACCTTTTTGCACGACAACTTTCCAACTAAGTTCCTCTCTTTTACAGATGACCATCGTCCTACACCCGTCCAGGATACGACACAACGGAGACACAAGCGCAGACGTGCAGCAGGGACCCGTTCCAAGGATTCTTTTTAGATTAAGACCCTGTGTAAACCTTTTTTACTGTCTCTTGTTGATACACATCCCCTGGATTCTCAGTATAATTGAGAAGGATGCTGACGTATTGGCATGTGGCCACGTCAGAATATTGCACTACCTGGACACCAGGGGCTTATTACAAAGGGCACTGCTTAAGCCCGGTTTCCACCATAAAGACCGAATACCTTAGGGAGTGTTCGGCGTCGCGAGTTTGGCCTTATATGCATCAGCTCCGAATCATGTCTTTGGTCAAATGTTGGGTTTGCCCGGCTCCTGTGTTTTGCTGCCTTACGTTCCGCTCTATCGGCTAAGGCGGCACCAGGATAACTACTGCGATTGTGCCCTGGTTCATCCGGACGAGCACCTTAGTAGAGAAAGCCGAAAATTGACTGTCATGATATAGCGTGAGACTGGTCAACCACTCGATGACCTAGCGGAATCTTCAGGATTTCTCTGCTTTAACGAAGGTCCGTTTCCCGGCCAGGCATGTACGCACCCCGAATTCGGATGAGTGCGGAGCCACCAGGGGCTATATAGTAGCCCCACTGTCAAACTCCTCTGGCTAAGTGAAAGTATTAAAGCATTATAGTCCAGTTGCCTAGTTCACTGCGCTATCACCTCCTTAATGGACCAAGACGTTGGATCAAGTGTTAACATGCGTCTTCTGCGAACACCCCCGCATTATATGCGTGGGGGCTGAAGCCGACGACTGCAATCTTTCAGGTTATATACATATATACATAAATGGCCGCACAGGAGGCATCATAGCACTTTTGGGCAAAAGTATAAGTACAGCCTTGATAAATTCAATAAAACATTGTTTTTACAATGGAAATACATGTCATTCAAACATAATATTCTTCGAGCATTGAGCCTCTATCGAAGGAGCGCCTTCAAGAACTTCTTCAAGGTAGTGCTCGACAGCCACTCGGCCTATGGCCGAACCCTGTGCTACAATAGTGGTGGCATCCATCTCCGCCCAGTATGTTTTGACACGGGCAAGGGCCAGCCGCGAACCTTCTACACACGCCGACCTCTTTGCAGCATCGATGCGTGGCCCAGCGCCAAGGAATTGTTGCACTAAGCTAAATTAGCTACTCGTCCTTGGCCCTCCTAGCCACAAATGATCCACAACGGACCTCATGGCCAGTCCGGATAATCTATGGAGCTCGGCCCAACCGGTCAATCGCTCATTCAGCAATAGCGGACGCACTGGAGCGTGAAACTGTGACCAGAACAGCTTCTCCACTTCAGGACCTTTCTGATCCTTGAAGTACTCATTCGCATCCGCAGCACTCGCAGCCAAATCCATGTACTCATCCGCGGAACTCCATAGCCGGTCCATAGGAGCATATTTCAGATCTCCGAACTTAGTCCGCAACAAGAAGGGCTTCCCAGAAACGATATCCGCAGCTTGATTCAGCTCCTCCTTTGTCGCTCTAATTTTGGAGCGGGCCTCTTTGGCAGCCACCCAGGCCTTCTCCAGGTCCGTCACCTTCACCCGGTTTTCTTCTTCAAGAAGCCGGTAACGGTCAGCAGCATCTTTTAACTCCACTGCCATCTTGACAATTTTTTCTTTGCTCCCGCAATGTGCGGCCTGTTCATCCCTTAACTCTTCGGCCGCCTTTAAAGCGGCCGCATTACTACTCCTTGCTTGCTCCTTGGCTCGGGCAAGCTCCGCCCGAAGGGTCTCCACGGTGGCAGCTCCATCTGCAGCCACAACATATTAAAGATACTGGCATCATGCTGCTCTTACTATGCGACATTCACCAGAAAAATCACCTACCCTGTGCCTCCTCAAGCCGTTGGTTAACAAGCATGATGTCGGCATCTGCCGCATCCAGTTTCCGCTTTAGTTCGGCAAACCCATCAGTGCGGCTAGCCACCAGAGCTTCAACCACCTACACATAAAGGTGGTCTGGTTATTACCTGGGACTATGATCCTCTGTTTGTCGTCGTTCTTGACGACAACCAGAGTCTCAGGGGCTACTATCTACACAGGGCACACCTCAAAATATGCGGTACTGTCAAAAATGTACATCATTTCACGTACCTCAAAACCCGTCAGTAGACTCATAAAGGCTTCATGCAACCCGCTTTCGGCGGACGAAATCCTTTCAATCACCGTACCCATCAACTTACGGTGCTCTTCTGAGATAGTCGCTCGCTCTAGCAGATCCCTCAGTACGTCCGACCGCATACCAGATGGTGTTGGACTCTTTTGATTGCTCTCTTCAAGAGCCGGATACTGGGGACTTCGGGTGGCCATAGGATTACCTTCTGGCCTTGCCGGATGAGGACAAACCCTCCGCAATGACACCTCGGGGTCGCCTGCCTCATGAGGAAGTGTGGTAGGAGGAGGCGTTTCGCTCTCCATCATCTCTGGAAGAAGATCCCCCAAAGACGAGCTCTGCTGAGAAGGGCTAAGATCCGAACTGCAAGATATATGCTTCGGTTATTTTCCTCAGAAGTAAGGTAGGATATCTTCACTATTAAGTACTTTTTGATTACTTACAGCTTGTTAGAGGGCTGATCCCCGCGTGGACATTGTGCGGCAAGAACACCCTCCGAGGCAGGACCCTCTGGCAGAGATTTCTTCTCCCGTTTGGAAACCTTGGTTTTCGGATCTTCAGAGGTAGTCCTCTTTCTTCCTCGGGGAGAGAGAATGTCAGATTCTTCCCCTTGGTTATCCTCCCTCGCGGAGGCGCTCGTCCCCTCGGTTGGAATAGGTAGCAATGGAGGTCCGCTTTCGCCCTCTTTATTCCCCCCTTCATCTTCCTTTGAGGGCAACAAACAAGGTGCTGGCTCGAGCATCTTTTCCAGCACCGGATTGTCCAAGCCTTCAGGAAGGGGGCCGAACACCGGATCATCTTCGCCTTTGTTATCCAGTCCTGGTCAAAGAACGATTCTTCAGAATGATGTCATGATAAATAAAAAGGACAGTGTGTTCGGCCATGGGATTACTTACTTGGGCAGCGGTGCGGTTGCTGCTCAGGCCCACGTCCTCGGTGGTGTCCGGACACTCTATTTGGGGTCCAAAGAACGATTTGTACATCTCCTTGTGCGTCATGCCGAGGAAGTTCTGAATAATGCGCGGTCCTTTCGGGTTGAATTCCCACATGCGGAGGGGCCGGCGTTTGCAAGGCTGGACTCAACGAACCAGCATAACTTGCATTACCATAACCAGACTGAAATCTCCCTCGAAGAGATCTCCGATATGGCTCTGCAGTATTGGCACGTCCTTTGCTGGACCCCAGCTCAGCCCCCTACTGATCCATGACATCAGTTGTGGTGGAGGGCCCGGGCGAAAGGTGGGGGCAGCTACCCACTTGGCACTTTGGGAAGTTGTGCCGTAAAACCACTCCTGTTGCCACAATCCGGACACCTCTAGAAAGGAACCCTTCAGCCATGGAGCGTCAGCAATTTTGCTTATTAGAGCACCTCCACACACTGCATGCTGCCCCTCGACCATCTTCGGCTTCACATCGAAGGTCTTGAGCCACAGGCCGAAGTGTGGGGTAATGCGGAGGAAGGCCTCACAAACGACAATAAATGACGAGATGTGAAGAAGGGAATCCGGGGCCAGATCGTGAAAATCCAGCCCGTAATAGAACATAAGACCCCTAACAAAGGGATCCAGAGCGAGTCCTAGTCCTCGGAGGAAGTGGGAGATGAACACAATGCTCTCGTTGGGTTCGGGAGTAGGGACGACCTGCCCTCGGGCGGGTAGCCTATGCGAAATTTCAGCGGTCAGATATCTGGCCTCCCTCAACTTCTTGATATCCTCCTCCGTGACGGAGGAAGGCATCCACCGGCCTTGAAGGCTGGATCCGGACATGATTGAAGGTCCGAAGCACCTGACCTGGGCTTTGGGTGTTAGAGCTCGAGGCGGGGGAAGGATTCGATTGAGCACGGGAGGGAAAAAAGTAAAAGCCTTGTCCCTTTATAAAGAGGGTGAATATCAAGCGTCCTCCTCGTGGCCGTTTGGGACTTGCCTAAAATCTAGGAGTCTTAGGCACGGTTGGGTTACCCACGTCCGTATTAATGAGAATCCCATAATAAAGGGAACACGATATCTGCTTTGACAAGACGTGTCAAGAAACCGCCTCACGTTATGTGCGGGCATGGTTAATGAAAAACGGTTCAAATAATTACCGGGCCATGGCGTGATGTCATGCTGCCAAAACGTGTCAGCAGATTAGATTTGTGGAAATATTATTCTCTCTACGGTGGTATGTGGAACTTATTTTGCAGGGTCGGAGACTATCCTTGTATTCAAACTCTTTCATGGTGTACTCGGAGGAGGAACCCTCCTTGCAATGCCGAAGACAACACTGTGCGCCAGACCCATCGTCATTGAAGCCTGGTTCAGGGGCTACTAAGGGAGTCCTGGATTAGGGGGTCTCCGGACAGCCGGACTATATCCTTTGGCCAGACTATTGGACTATGAAGATACGAGATTGAAGACTTCATCCCGTGTTCGGATAGGACTCTACTTGGCGTGGAAGGCAAGCTAGGCAATACGGATATGCATACCTCCTCCTTTGTAACCGACCTTGTGTAACCCTAGCCTCCTCCGGTGTCTATATAAATCGGAGGGTTTTAGTCCATAGGACAACATACAATCATACCATAGGCTAGCTTCTAGGGTTTAGCCTCTCTGATCTCGTGGTAGATCAACTCTTGTACTACTCATATTATCAAGAATAATCAAGCAGGACGTAGGGTTTTACCTCCATCAAGAGGGCCCGAACGTGGGTAAAACATCATGTCCCCTGCCTCCTGTTACCATCCGCCTTAGACGCACAGTTCAGGACCCCCTACTCGAGATCCGCCAGTTTTGACACCGACACTCATCTTATAATGCTACCGTCAATCAAGCAGAATAAGATGCATAAAGGATAAACATCACATGCAATCATTATAAGTGATATGATATGGACATCATCATCTTGTGCATGTGATCTCCATCTCCAAAGCACCGTCATGATCACCATCGTCACCAGCGCGACACCTTGATCAACATCATATCATCGTTGTCGTCTCGCCAACTATTGCTTCTATGACTATCGCTACCGCTTAGTGATAAAGTAAAGCAATTACAGGGCGATTGCATTGCATACAATAAAGTGACAACCATATGGCTCCTACCAGTTGCCGATAACTCCGTTACAAAACGTGATAATCTCATACAATAAAATATAGCATCATGCCTTGACCATATCACATCACAACATGCCCTGCAAAAACAAGTTAGACGTCCTCTACTTTGTTGTTGCAAGTTTTACGTGGCTGCTATGGGCTGAGCAAGAACCGTTCTTACCTACGCATCAAAACCACAATGATATTTCGTCAAGTTAGTGTTGTTTTAACCTTCAACAAGGACCGGACGTAGTCACACTCGGTTCAACTAAAGTTGGAGAAACTAACACCCGCCAGCCATCTGTGTGCGAAGCACATCGGTAGAACCATTCTCGCGTAAGAGTATGCGTAATGTCGGTCCGGGCCGCTTCATCCAACAATACCGCTGAACCAAAGTATGACATGCTGGAAAGCAGTATGACTTGTAGCGCCCACAACTCACTTGTGCTCTACTCATGCATATAACATCTACGCATAAACCTGGCTCGGATGCCACTGTTGGGGAACATAGTAATTTCAAAAAAAATCCTACGCACACACAAGATCATGGTGATGCATAGCAACGAGAGGGAAGAGTATCGTCCACGTACCCTCGTAGACCGTAAGCGGAAGCGTTATGAGAACGCGGTTGATGTAATCGAATGTCTTAACGATCCGACCGATCCAAGTACCGAACGCATGCCACCTCCAAGTTTAGCACACATTCAGCTCGATGACGTCCCACGAACTCCGATCCAACAGAGCTTCACGAGAGAGTTTCGTCAGCACGACGGCTGATGACGGTGATGATGTTGCTACCGACGTAGGGCTTCGCCTAAGCACCGCTACGATATGATCGAGGTGGATTATGGTGGAGGGGGGCACCGCACATGACTAAGGGGTCAATGATCAACTTGTGTGTCCTAGGGTGCCCCCTGCCCCCGTATATAAAGGAGCAAGGGGGAGGTCGGCCGGCCCCTGTAGGGCACGCCAGGAGGAGAAGAGGAAGGGGGAGGGGAGAAGGAAGGAGAGGGAGGAAAGGAGGAAAGGAGGAAAGGGGGGCCGCGTGCCCTGCCTCCTCTCTTCTACCAGTTGGCCCATGAGGCCCAATCACTCGGAACCTTTCCGATGTCCGAATATAGTCGTCCAATATATCGATCTTTACGTATCGACCATTTTGAGACTCCTCGTCATGTCCCCCATCTCATCCGGGACTCCGAACTACCTTCGGTACATCAAATCACATAAACTCATAATACCGATCGTCACCGAACGTTAAGCGTGCGGACCCTATGGGTTCGAGAACTATGTAGACATGACCGAGACACGTCTCTGGTCAATAACCAATAGTGGAACCTGGATGTTCATATTGGCTCCAACATATTCTACGAAGATCTTTATCGGTCAAACCGCATAACAACATACGTTGTTCCCTTTGTCATTGGTATGTTACTTGCCCGAGATTTGATCGTCGGTATCTCAATACCTAGTTCAATCTCGTTACTGGCAAGTATCTTTACTCGTTTCGTAATGCACTATACCGCAACTAACTCATTAGTTGCATTGCTTGCAAGGCTTATAGTGATGTGCATTACCGAGAGGGCCCAGAGATACCTCTCCGACAATCGGAGTGACAAATCCTAATCTCGATTTATGCCAACTCAACAAGTACCATCGGATACACCTGTAGAGCACCTTTATAATTACCCAGTTACGTTGAGACATTTGGTAGCACACAAAGTGTTCCTCCGGTAATCGGGAGTTGCATAATCTCATAGTCATAGGAACATGTATAAGCCATGAAGAAAGCAATAGCAGTAAACTAAAACGATCAAGTGCTAAGCTAACGGAATGGGTCAAGTCAGTCACATCATTCTCCTAATTATGTGATCCCATTTATGAAATGACAACTCATGTCTCTGGTTAGGAAACATAACCATCTTTGATTATCGAGCTAGTCAAGTAGAGGCATACTAGTGACACTCTGTTTGTGTATGTATTCACACATGTACTATGTTTCTAGTTAATACAATTCTAGTATGAATAATAAACATTTATCATGAAATAAGGAAATAAATAATAACTTTATTATTGCCTCTAGGGCATATTTTCTTCAAGGATGTGCCTATTGTGGTTGCAAACATTACTATTTTAACGGACTTTGTTATTCTTCATATTCCCGAGGATGATAGTATGTCTATTATCCTTGGTAGACCCCCTTTTTGAATACAGCAGGGCCTATTATTGATTGCAACAAAGGGAATGTCACTTTTCATGTTAATGGTAATGAGCATACGGTACACTTTCCGAGGAAACAACCTCAAGTCCACAGTATCAATTCTATTGGAAAATTTTCAACGATTACTATTGGAGGTTTTGAATTCCCTCTTCCTACTGTCAAGAAGAAATATGATATTCTTATTGTTGGGGACATGCACATCCCCGTTGAGGTAACCTAGTGTTATTCGAAAATTCTCTAGTTTCATTTTATTCAGAAAGGGTTTGTTAACAAGACTTGATCAACCTTATTAGTGGATTCCTTTTGATGAGCATGAGATGGATGAAGTTAGAAAGCACAATTCTCTGTACCCTCCTTTTACTTTCTGTTATTTATATTAAATAAAGTAAAATAGTATTTTTTGTCTCTTTTCTGAATTATCCTTGCAATAAAAATACCTCGAAAATAAATTTTCTCCAAATGTCATGAAAATGAAATATGATTTTTTGTAGAATATTAAAGAATTATTGGCACTGAGAACACACCAAGGGCCCCACCATTGATCCACGAGGGTGCAGGGCGCCCCCTGCCTCGTGGACCCCACTAGACCCCCTCCACTTATTCCAGCACCCATTCACTTCGTCTTCCTCCAGAAAAAATCCTCACATAGCTCAAACCCGTGTTCTATCTCATCTTGCTACCATTTTTTATCTCCTTGCTCAAAGCTCCATTCACAAAATTGTTTGTGGAGATTGTTCTTCGGTATGCGACTCCTCCAATGTTCCAATTAGTTTTTGTTCTAGTGCTTTATTTATTGCAAATTTTTGCTGCTAAGGTGACCCTGTTCTTGAGCTTGCATGTCAAATTTATATGGTCCAAAGTAGTTTTAATGCATGATATAGCCTCTAGGCACTTGTGGGAGTAGTTGCTATCAATTTTGTTGAGTTTGGTTCACTTTTATTTTGAGTCACTAAAAATTTCAGAAAATTTTCAAAGAAAAAAATGCTTAGGAAAATGTACCAAGGTGGTTCCTCAAGGAAGCAACGACCAAGGCTCGCGATACGTGAGTCGGACAATGAACCACCGAGGGAAGCTTAAGTGCGGCCATGTGAATGGCCGTTAGAGGAGTTTATGGTCCAGGCAGACATCAAGAATGAATTTGATGCGTATATGCATAATGCTGATCTTGAGGACTTCGTGTCAGATAAGTGCCTGCAGTACCACTATCTAACTGATTCCTTTGTGAGGAGGTTTAAATTTACATCATCGTGCAATTCTCACACTGTTTTATTTGATCTTTATGATAAATCATATAGCATGGACCTAGAAGATTTTAATACTGCTTGCAAACTCCCGCAGTGAGGCAATGTTAGTGAACCTCGCAAATATGAATATAAAGACTTTCTTGCTACTATCACTGTGGGGGCTCTAGGGAAATCACACAAGCCACCATAGGGAGCATTCATTTCCCTTCCATACATTATTTGCTCTCTTTAATGGTAGATGCATTAATGGTAAAGATGAGGCTTGTCACATGTGCATTCCAGATCTTTGTGTCCTCAAAAGTGCGGTATTAGGAGATAAACAATATAACTTGGGGGCCATTGTTGCACGAAGGTTGCATCTTAACGGTATAAGTGGAGATTTGTTTGGTGGAATTTATGCAACTCGTGTAACTAATTATCTTAATGTACCCATACATAGAAATGATATAGAGCTACCTTCTTCTTATCTAGATTATAATGCTATGGTTTGCCATTGGTTTCTTGAGAGGAACGAACAGTTCCTCCAGTACCGACTAATCTTTGACTAACAGCGCACTGTCCATGTTGTCCTCCCTCCTCCTACTTTCTTTAACTTTCAGGCAAAAAGGATATATGTTATAACTAGGGAGGAGGCGAACGAGTATGAGAGGAGGACGGAGGCAGCTCGCCTCCAAGTTGCAGCTCTTCAGGCAGTAGCTGCTGCATCTCAGTACGACCCCAACAATAAATTTGGATATCCACCAGGCCAGCAGTGGTCATAGACCAACTTAGGCCAAAAGCCTAAGCTTGGGGGAGTACGTATTTCTCACCAGCATTACATTCATGTTCACACACTAATTCTAGTTGTCGGTGCTCATACTTTTTCATTGTACTATCCATGCTAGTTTATTTTCTTTTCTAAGCCTTCTTCTTGTGTGTTTGAAAAACCTTAAGAAAAATAAAAAAAATAGTTGTAGCTTTTAGCTAGTTTACTTTTCATGCATGTTGTAGTAGTAATTAAAAGAAAACTCAAAAAGATTTCTCGTTCTTCTTTTGCTTGTTGGGAGCTTTCCCGTGTAAATAGTTTTATTTCTTTTCTTATCCTTTGGGGGTCGAGAGGAGAATACCATGATGAAAATATTGAGTGGCTCTCATATGCATTATTGTTGATTTAACCAAGAGCCCATATTACCTTGTTTTCTCCCTTGTATTAAATACTTGCAGATTCCAGCTTAGTACAATGCACGTGCACTATTATTATTATCCACACCGTTCGGTCGTGCGAGTGAAAGGCAATAATGACGATATATGATGGACTGATTGGGATGAGGGAAGCTGGTATGAACTCGACCTATCTTGTTTTTGTAAATATGATTAGTTCATCTTTCCTGATTCAGCCTATTATGAATGAAACATGTTTGCAATGACAATTAGAGATTATAGTTGCCCATGCCATGCTTAATTAGCTAGGAGTTTATAATAGTTTACCTTGCGTGCCAACATGCTATTAAAATGGTTGTGATGTGGTATGATAGGGTGGTATCCTCCTTTGAATGATTCGAGTGGTTTGACTTGGCACATGTTCACGCATGTAGTTGAAACAAAATCAACATAGCCTCCATGATATTTATGTTCATTGTGATTTATATCCTACTCATGCTTGCACTCATTATTGATTAATCTTAACGCATGTTCATGACTGTTGTAGCTCTCTAGTTGGTCACTTCCCAATCTCTTTCTAGCCTTCACTTGTAGTAAGCAGGAATACTGCTTGTGCATCCACTTCCATAAACCCCAAAGTTATTCCACATGAGTCCACCATACCTTCCTATAAGCGGTATCTACCTGCCGTTCCAAGTAAATTTGTATGTGCCAAAATCTAAACCTTCAAATGAAATTCTGTTTTGTGTGCTCGAATAGCTCATCAACTAGGGTTGTCTATATATTCCATGCTAGGTGTGTTATTCTCACGATGAGTGGACTCTGCTCATCACTCACGAGAAAATGACTGGTAACGGGGATGCCCAGTCCCATGCTCAAATCAAAATAATTGCAAACAAAACTCCCCTAGGATTATTGTTAGTTGGAGGCACCCATTGTTTTGGACAAGCCATGGATTGTTGTTTGTTGGTGGTGGGGAGTATAAACTTTACCATTCTATTTGGGAACCGCCTATAATGTGTGTAGCATGGAAGATATCGAGATCTCTTGATTGTTATGTTGACAATGAAAGTATACCACTCAAAATATTATTTATCTCTGTTTCAAAACTCGAGCTCTAGCACCTCTGAAAATCCCTACCTCCCTCTGTGAAGGGCCTATCTATTTACTTTTATGTTGAGTCATCACCCTCTTATTAAAAAGCACCAGTTAGAGAGCACCGCTGTCATTCGCATGCATTGCTATTAATTTACATTGAGTATGACTGTGACTGGATCTCTTTTACCATGAATTACAATGTCTAGTCAGTCCTTGATCTTCAGGGGTGCTCTGCATTTATGTTTTGCAGTCTCAGAAAGGGCTAGCGAGATACCATCTTGTTATATCATGTTATGATTGTTTTGAGAAAGTGTTGTCATCCGAGATTTATTATTATTGCTCGCCAGTTGTATGCCATTGATATGAGTAAACATGAGACCTAAATGTTATTGTGAGTATGGTTAGTTCATAATCTTTGCTGAAAACTTGAATGTTAGCTTTACATATTTGCAACAACAAGATCAAACAAAGTTTGTAAAAGTTTTTCTTTATCACTTTAAGTTTGTCAACTGAATTGCTTGAGGACAAGCAAAGGTTTAAGCTTGGGGGAGTTGATACGTCTCCAACGTATCTACTTTTCCAAACACTTTTGACCTTGTTTTGGACTCTAACTTGCATGATTTGAATGGAACTAACCCAGACTGACGTTGTTTTTAGCAGAATTGTCATGGTGTTATTTTTGTGCAGAAATAAAAGTTCTTGGAATGACCTAAAAATCCATGGAGACACGTTTTGGAATTAATAAAAAATACTTGTGAAAGAATCAACATCAGGGGGCACACCCTGTCCACTAGGGTGCAGGGCGCCCCCCTGGGGCGCGCCCCTGCCTCATGGGCCCCCTGAGACTCCACCAACGTCAACTCCAACTCTATATATTCACGTTCGGGGAGAACAAAAATCAAAGAGAAGGATTCATCATGTTTTACGATATGGATCCGCCGCCAAGCCCTAATCTTCATCGGGAGGGCTGATCTGGAGTCCGTTCAGGGCTCCGGAGAGGGGAATCCGTCGCCATCGTTATCATCAACCTTCCTCCATCACCAATTTCATGATGCTCTCCACCGTGCGTGAGTAATTCCATCGTAGGCTTGCTGGACGGTGATGGGTTGGATGAGATTTACCATGTAATCGAGTTAGTTTTGTTAGGGTTTGATCCCTAGTATCTATTATGTTCTAAGATTGATGTTGCTATGACTTTGCTATGCTTAATGCTTGTCACTAGGGCCTGAGTGCCATGATTTCAGATCTGAACTGAGTTCTTGATCCTATCTTGCAATTCAATAGTCACCTACTATGTGTTATGATCCAGTAACCCCGAAGTGACAATAATCGGGACCACTCCCGGTGATGACCGTAGTTTGAGGAGTTCGTGCATTCACTAAGTGTTAATGCTTTGGTACGGTACTCTATTAAAAGGAGGCCTTAATATCCCTTAGTTTCCAATAGGACCCCACTGCCACGGGAGGGTAGGACAAAAGATTTCATGCAAGTTCTTTTCCATAAACATGTATGACTATATTCGGAATACATGCCTACATTACATTAATGAATTGGAGCTAGTTCTATGTCACCCTATGTTATAACTGTTGCATGAGGAATCGCATCCAACATAATTATCCATCATTGATCCATTGCCTACGAGCTTTTCACATATGGATCTTTGCTTAGTTACTTTTCCGTTGCCATTGTTACGATTGCTACAAAAACTACTAGTGTTACTTTTGCCAACGTTACCATTACTTCCATACTACTTTGCTACTAAATACTTTGCTGCAGATATTAAGTCTTTCAGGTGTGGTTGAATTGACAACTCAACTGCTAATACTTGAGAATATTCTTTGGCTCCCCTTGTGTCGAATCAATAAATTTGGGTTGAATACTCTACCCTCGAAAATTGTTGCAATCCCCTATACTTGTGGGTTAGCATAATCCTATTATTGACCGGTTATGTTTGAGCCATGTCTCCACTTCATAAAATGCTTCACATGTTTGGTATGTTGCTTTAATAGAGATGGTTGCATACACCGTGTGATGCAGAGGCCATGTGTTTAACCTCTTTTTGAAGAAAGATGAAAGGGCTCTCACTGATGCTCCTCCAGACCGCTAAGCTCGCCCACATATATATGGAACACCAACGAACATGTATAATCTAATCACGAGCACAAATGCATCCACATGAATAGTACATTCTAAAAAATAGTAAACAAAAAAACTGATTATTTTTGTATGAACATCAACAAAAAATTTAACATCATGCAAAATTTCACCTTGAAATGACATCCATTCAGGTCTGTAGAGAAAAGACAGAATTCGAGTCTCAAAACAAGCATTTTGGAGCATAGATTTTGTTTTTTAGCGAGTAAATAGCAAAAAAACTACCACATTATAGGCCATGGTTAAACAAAACTACCATTTTTTTAATTTCACAAAAATCTACCACAATTTTGGTTCGTTGTTCCGAAAACCCGAATGACCATATGATTTTAAATTGATCCAGTTTATGAAAGATCGAGCCTACTCCTAAACATATATACCATTGACTGCTGTTTGTTTAACCATTAACTTACACGTAGGGTCCACACGTAAGCTCTCTCTTCCTTCTATCCCTCTCCTTCCCTTGTCTCTCTCCCTCTTGAGCCATGACTGGCACACCACAGTCAACGCCAAGTCCGGCGCTGCGACAGTCGGACAGCACCGCCACGGCTGGCTTGCTACTCGGGAACAGGGCGGCGGAGCACGATGTCATAAGGAGCCGCAGTTGCAAGCAACAGCAGAGCAGCAGGCGCAAGGAGCAGCAGCAAGCAACAACGGCAAGGAGCGGCAGTCGCAAGGACTAACAGCAGCGGTGGGCAGCGGCGCCTAGCTGCCTCCCTGTTCTCATCCATGCTCCCCGTCAAGCAGCAGCGGTGGCAGCGGGCAGCAGCAAGCATGGTGGCAGCGAGTGCTACTTCTTGAGCTTGTGTTGCTTTTTCTCTTGAAGAGGAAAGGGTGATGCAGCAAAGTAGAGATAAGTATTTCCCTCAGTTTGAGAACCAAGGTATCAATCCAGTAGGAGACAACACACAAATCACCAATACCTGCATAAACAATCAAACAACTTGCACCCAACGCGATAAATGGGTTGTCAATCCCTTCACGGTTACTTGCAAAAGTGAGATCTAATAGAGATAGATGAAACTAAACAAAATATAAAGTAAATATTTTTGGTATTTTTGGTTTATAGATTGGAAAGTAAAAGATTGCAAAATAGTAGATCAGAAACTTATATGATGGAAAATAGACCCGGGGGCCATAGGTTTCACTAGAGGCTTCTCTCAAGATAGCAAATAACACGGTGGGTGAACAAATTACTATCGAGCAATTGATAGAAAAGCGCAAAGTTATGACGACATCTAAGGCAATGATTATGAAATATAGGCATCACGTCCGTGTCAAGTAGACCGAAACGATTCTGCATCTACTACTATTACTCCACACATCGACCGACTCCTACCTGCATCTAAAGTATTAAGTTCATGAAGAACAGAGTAACGCTTTAAGTAAGATGACATGATGCAGAGGAATAAACTCAAGCAATATGATGTAAACCCCATCTTTTTAATCCTCGATGGCAACAATACAATACGTGCCTTGTTGCCCCTACTGTCACTGGGAAAGGACACCGCAAGATTGAACCCAAAGCTAAGCACTTCTCACATTGCAAGAAAAACCAATCTATTTGGCCAAACCAAACCGATAGTTCGAAGAGAATTACAAAGATACCAAATCATGCATAAAAGAATTCAGAGAATATTCAAATAATATTCATAGATAAGCTGATCGTAAATCCACAATTCATCGGATCTCGACAAACACACCGCAAAACAAGATTACATCGGATAGATCTCCAAGAACATCGAGGAGAACATGGTATTGAGAATCAAAGAGAGATAAGAAGCCATCTAGCTACTAGCTATGGCCCGTAGGTCTGTGGTAAACTACTTACGCTTCATCGGAAGGGCAATAGAGTTGATGTAGAAGCCCTCCATGATCGACTCCCCCTCCGGCAGGATGCTGGAAAAGGCCCCAAGATGGGATCTCATGAGAACAGAAGGTTGCGGCGGTGGAAAAGTGTTTTTGTGGATAGTTCTGGTGGTTTGGGAATATATGTGAATATATAGGAGGAAGATGTAGGGAAGGGGGTCACCGAGGGGCTCACAAGGTAGGGGGCGCGCCCTCCACCCTAGTGGCCGCCTCGTGGCTCTTCTGACTTGCACTCCAAGTCTCCTAGGTGTCTTCTAGTCCAACAAAAATCACCGCGAAAGTTTTATTCCGTCTGGACTCCATTTAGTATTCCTTTTCTACGAAACTCAAAAACAAGGAAAAACAGAAACTGGCACTGGGCTCTAGGTTAATAGGTTAGTCCCAAAAATAATATAAAATAGCATATTAATGCATATAAAACATCCAAAACAGATAATATAATAGAATGGAACAATAAAAAATTATAGATATGTTGGAGACGTATCAGCGAGCGGCGCAAGCAGCACGACGGGCAATGCAAGCTGCAAGAAGTAGGAGGGTGAAAGGATCGAGAAGAGGTGTCTAGAGGGGGTGAATAGACTCTTAACAAGAGAAAGTTGCGGTTTTTATTTTCTTCAAGTTAAGGTGGAGTATTAGCACATGTTTAAACATTCACAATACATATCAAGCAAGCATGACAAGAGTATATGGGCAGAGGAAAGTAAAGCATGCAACTTTGCAAGAATGTGAAGGGATAGGATTGGAGTTTGCAAATTCAATTGGAGACACGGTGATTTTTGGTGTGGTTCCGCTAGGTGGTGCTATCGTACATCCATGTTGATGAAGACTTCAACCCACGAAGGGTAACGGTTGATGTCGATCTCCTTGCCCGTACAAACTCCTTGGTTCAACTCCACAATCTTGATGGAGGCTCCCGAGTGACACCTAACCAATCTAGGAGACACCACTCTCCAAAAGGTAATAGATGGTGTGTTGATGATGAACTCCTTGCTCTTGTGCTTCAAATGATAGTCTCTCCAACACTCAACTCTCTCTCATAGGATTGGATTTGGTGGAAAGATGATTTGAGTGGAAAGCAACCTGGGGAAGGCTAGAGATCAAGATTTATGTGGTTGGAATGGAATATCTTGACCTGAACACAAGTGTAGGTGGTTCTCTCTTAGAAAATGTATGATGGAAGTGTAGGCATGTTCTGATGGCTCTCACAATGAATGAAGAGTGGGTGGAGGGGTATATATAGCCTCCGCACAAAATCTAACCGTTACACACAATTGACCAAACTCGGTGGGACTGAATCAAAAAACTCGGTCAAACTGATTCAATTCATAATGTGACCGTTAGTCTTTTCGGTGGGACCGACATGATCAACTCGGTGGGACCGATGTGCTAGGGTTAGGGTAAAACCTCATCTTGGTTTGACCGACTACACAAACTCGGTGGGACCGATTTGGGTAATAAGCGAAATAGAGAGTTGGTCAAGCAAACTCGGTGGGACCGATTGCATATCTCGGTGAGACCAAAATTATTGCAATAGGTAACAGAGATTTTGCAAGCCCATCTCGGTGAGACCGAGATCCCATCGGTGAGGCTGAATTGATTAGGGTTTTTGGTAGTGGCTATGTCAAGTGAACTCGGTGGCATTGGATGGAAAATTTTGGTGGGGCCGATTTTGACTTTTGGTTTGGGACATATGTGGATATGAGAAAGTGGTTGAGGGCTTTGGAGCATATCACTAAGCACTTTGAGCAAGCAAGCCATTAAGCAACACCTCATCCCCTTTTAATGGTATTGGATTTCCTATGGACTCAATGTGATCTTGGATCACTATAAACAAAATCTAGAGTCTTGAGCCAATCTTTTGTCCTTAGCATTTTGAAGGGGTTCCACATCTTCTTGTCCATGCCACTCCATCTGTTGAACTTGTCTGAAATATACTAGATGAAAACATTAGTCCAACAAGAGATATGTTGACATTAATTACCAAAACTACCCAGGGAGCACTTGTGCTTTCAATCTCCCCCTTTTGGTAATTGATGACAACATACATCAAAGCTTTAGATAAAGATATATAGAATAGCAAGTAAAGCTTTGGAAAGACATGTAACATGCATGAACTCCCCCTACATGTATGCAATCATGTCAATATGGAAAGTAAGAGCATGTGAATGCATAAACATGACAGAGCAAGCAATGTGTACATGTATCTTGGCTATATGCATTAGAGCAAATGATGTGAGTGTATGAGGTTGTAACTTCATGCTCATGATTCCTTCTTGCAAACAATATGTACATTAGTAAGAAATCTTCATGCACATGAGTGTGATGCATATACTTACCTTGTGGTCTCGAGCTAGCTTTGGAAGAGATGAACCTGGGTAAACAAGGTTAGATAACACAGATACATCAACTAGACAGAGCAAACGAAAGAACCACAAGAGCACCAAGACTGGGATGACATGTAGAGAGTGAATACTAGGTACTCTATAGGTAGACATGTCCCCAAAGGATAAAGATATGCAATGAATTCAAGGATTTCCTTCCCTAGCAGTCTTCCTTCCCTAGCAGTCTTTCTCCCCCTGAATCTTGTATTGGATAATGGGAGAACATAGGTAAACAAAATCAGAGCAAAACAGATCATAAATATAAACATAACATAGACATGTCTTCCCCCTCTTAAAGACATGTGACTTCTCTCCTCTTGAACACTCTGGGGCCTTTGATGAGATTACCTCTCTCTCCCTTTTTCTCCTCTCCCCCTTTGAAGAGAATAAGCTTTGATGTGATCTCTCTCCCCCTTTGACATCAATTTCCAAGAAGGTACCTTCTGGAGTGTGAGTCAAAATAGGTTTGGTCCTTGAGTCACGGAGCAAAGCAGCATATAGATTGTGATGCTGGTAGAGGACAAGAATCATTGAGTGGAGCTAGAACAAAAGTGCAGGAACAAGCGGCAAATTGTCTTCTCCGCAGTGAAATCGTTGATACCGAGTTGTAGTCTTCGGTGGTACCGAATTGGTTCGGTTTGACCGAAAACAACATATCGGTATGACCGAGTTCAACACAGAGAGAACACTTGTCACCTCATCTCATTAGGCAAATAAGATCTCACAAAGATTTGCAAGTAATTAACTAAAGGATTTGCAATGAATTGGATGCTGGGAATGCAGAGCAAAACAGAGAAAAAAGAAAAGAAATCTAGATGAAGGGAAATAAATATGCAAGGGGCAAATGCAAGAAACATAGAAATACTAGAGAACTTCATCTAGAATTGGTCGGTGACAGAGTCACCTATGTTAGAGTATATTGACTGAGGAGTCAAGTGAGAACACTTGATCGTAGGTCATACTCATCGTTTAAGCTCAAAATGGGGTTACCATTTATCGTTTAAGCTTTTGATGTATTTGCATCTTGTTGAGTTGCTTTGACCCATGACTCGGGAGTAAAGCTTTTCTAAGATGGAATAACATACCTTGGGTGGTGGTGTTGAACTTGATCATGTAGTTGAACTTGTGTGCGTTGCTCAAGGTTGATGTAGCTCATTGAGTTGGGAGCACCACTTGTAATTTGGAGTCCATCTACCTACATGGGTTAGTCTTGCAAGGAAGAGCACTTGTGTATCTAAAATGACAAACATGAAATTTGATATAGAATTTGTCAAAGGACATGTTGAAGGATTTCATGCTCCCTTTTCTTCAACCACCATTGAGTAGAGACTTGGTGATGTAAAGATTGCTCAAGATGTGAGTGGGTTGCAATCTCATGGACTTAGATTCATCCAAGTACCTACAAGGGTTAGATAGCATGCAAGGGTGCAAATATATCCAAGACATATGATCATCATCATAAGAGAAGAAGTCAAGGATTAGTCAAAGGCTTATGCCTTGCATGTATCCGAATGGAGATTCTACTCCAAGTTTGAAGCATCAATGATGTTCAATTCACCTCTCAAACGGCAAAAGACTTTCTCATCAAGCGGTTTGGTGAATATATCCGCCAATTGCTTATCGATACGAACGTGCTTAAGATCAATGTCTCCTTTAGCAACATGATCTCGATTGAAATGATGACGAACTTCAATATGCTTAGTTCAAGAATGTTGCGCGGGATTGTGAGCAATCTTAATAGCACTTTCATTGTCACAAAGCAAAGGAACGTGTTTCACATATATCCCATAATATTTAAAAGTTTGGGTCATCCAAAGTAATTGAGCACAACATGAACCAGCGGCAATGTATTCCGCTTCGGCGGTGGATAAGGATACCGAGTTTTGTTTCTTGGAAGATCAAGACACGATAGATCTACCAAGAAATTGACAAGTACCCGAAGTGGACTTTCTATCAACCTCGTCTCTGGCATAGTCCGAATCAGAGTAGCCAACAAGATCAAAAGAGGACACTTAGGATACCAAATGCCAAAATTTGGTGCATGTATTAAGTATCCCACTATCCTTTTCACAGTCGTAAGATGACATTCTTTGGGGGCCGCTTGATATTGTGCACACATGCACACACTTAGCATGATATCGGGACGGTAAGCCCATAGATATAACAATAAACCAATCATAGAGCGATAAACCTTTTGGTCAACTGGGTTGCCATCCTTGGTCAAGTCAAGATGTCCACTAGTAGGCATGGGAGTTTTCATACCTTTGCTTTCTTGCATGTTGAACTTCTTGAATAAGTCCTTGGTGTACTTTGTTTGAGAAAAAAGGTGTTGTCCTTAGTTTGCTTGATTTGCAAACCAAGAGAACTTGAGTTCACTCATCATAGACATCTAAAACTTTTCCGACATTAGCTTCCCAAACTTTTCACTAAAATGAGGGTTAGTCGAACCAAATATGATAGCATCAACATAAATTTGGCACACAAATAATTCACCATTAACCCTTTTAGTAAAAAGAGTAGAATCTAATTTTCCAATTTCAAAGCCTTTTTGATAAGGAACTTGGTCAAGCATTTATACCACGCTCTAGGAGCTTGTTTAAGACCATAAAGAGCTTTGTGAAGTTTGTAAACATGATTAGATTTCTTAGGATTGACAAAGCCGGGAGGTTGTTTAACATAAACTTCCTCCTCAATTTCACCATTAAGAAACACACTCTTAATGTCCATTTGGTACAAGGTGATATCATGGTGATTATCATAGGCAAGTAAGATGTGGATGGACTCAAGTCTAGCAACGGGGGCATATGTCTCACCGTAGTCCATACCTTCAATTTGAGTGTAGCCTTGGGCGACGAGACATGCTTTGTTGCGGACGACTTGACCATCTTCGTCTTCCTTGTTGCGAAACACCATTTGGTACCAATGATGTTGTGGTTGTTGTCGGTCTTCTCGACCAATGTCCACACTTGGTTTCTCTCAAAGTTGTGTAGCTCTTCATGCATGCATTTATCCAATCCGGATCTTCCAATGCTTCTTCAACCTTCATAGGCTCAATGCTAGAGATGAATGAATAATGTTCACAAAAATTAGCCAAACGAGATTTAGAGCGAGTGATTCTCCCGGTTTGAATATCATTGAAGATTTGTTCGACGGGATGGTATCTTGAGACTCTTGCTTGAACTCGTGAAAGCTTTTGCTTGGGTCGGGGTGGAACATCTTCTCCGTCATCTTGTCCTTCTTCATTGTTGACGTTGCCATTTCCTTGTCGTGGTGGAGAAGGGGGTTGATGAGATTCATCTTGGTGTACTTCCTCGTTTTCTTCGTCTTGGTGTGTCCCACTTGTGGATGCTTCCGTATCAACTCTTGGTTCACCTTGTCGTGAGGTAGAGGCTTCCACTTGGATGGACGAGGTACTCTCCTTCACCTCCGTTGGACGAATCTTGCCAATATACAAGTCTTGGATTGCTTCCGAAGGATCCTTATCTCCTACATCAATTGGCAATTGCTCTAATTGAGAGCCGTTAGATTCATCAAACTTCACATCTACCGTCTCTTCAACCTTTCGGGTGAAATTGTTGTAGACACGGTAAGTGTGAGAGTTTGAGCCATAACCAAGTAGGAAACCTTCATGAGAGTCAGGAGCAAATTTAGAACGACGATGCTTATCAAGAATGTAGCACTTTGAGCCAAAAACTCGAAAGTATCCAACTTGGGGTTTGTTACCGGTGAGAAGATCGTATGGCATCTTGCCGAGCAGCTTGTGAAGATACAAGCGATTTGTTGCATGACAAGCTGTCTCAACCGCTTCCGCCCAAAAATGTTTTCGAGTCCTGTACTCATCAAGCATTGTTCTCGCCATCTCAATAAGGGTTCGGTTCTTCCTCTCAACAACTCCATTTTGTTGAGACGTGTACGTAGCCGAGAACGCATGTGAAATCCCATCTTCGTCAAGAAAGGTATCCACATTTGTGTTTTTGAACTCCGTTCCGTTGTCGCTATGAACCTTCTTGATCTTCACTTCAAATTGATTTTGGGCCTTCCTAGCGAAGTTTTTGAAGATCTTTTGGACCTGCGATTTATCATTAAGAAAGAACACCCACGTAAATCTTGAAAAATCATCGACTATGACTAGACCAAATGAGTTACCACCGAGACTCTTGTAGGCATTGGGACCAAATAGATCCATGTGAAGTAGCTCAAGCGGTCTTCTCGTGGTCACGATGTTCTTCACGGGGTGGCTTCCTCCAACTTGTTTTCCTGCTTGACAAGCACTACAAAGTCTATCCTTGTCAAATATAACATCTTTTACTCCAAGGATATGATCACCTTTAATAAGCTTATCAAGATTTCACATGCCCACATGACCTAACCTTCTATGCCACAACCAGCCTTTCGAGGATTTAGCAATTAGGCAAGTTCTAGTGAAATCAACAATATATAGATCACCTCTACATGTACTGGTAAAGACCATTTTATGATTATCTCTACGAAACACTTGGCAATCTACTTCAGTAAATAGGACATTGAAACCAAAGTCAGCAAGTCTAGATACGGAAAGTAAATTGTAGCCAAGAGATTCAACGAGCATAACATTTTGTATGGATCTATCATGTGAGATGGCCACCTTACCAAGGCCAACCACCTTACCCTTTGAGTTGTCACCAAAAGTGACATACTTTCAAGGGCCGTTGTTTTCAGCAAGCTCACGAAACCTATCTTTGTCTCCGGTCATATGATAGGCACACCCACTATCAAGAACCCATTCCTTTCCTCCAGCCATGTAGCCGCGAAGATTAGCCATAAGACCAAAGTGTATCATTGCATCATCAAGATCATAGTCACTATCATCAAGACCAAAGTGTCTCATTGCTCTGATACAAATTGAAAGGATCAAGAAGAGGTGTCTAGACGGGGGTGAATAGACTCTTACCAAGAGAAAGTTACAGTTTTTATTTTCTTCAAGTTAAGGTGGAGTATTAGCACATGTTTAAACATTCACAATACATATCAAGCAAGCTATTATTTTTTTGATCACGTCTTAACAGGTGGTGCTATCGTACATCCACGTTGATGGAGACTTCAACCCACGAAGGGTAACGATACGTCTCCAACATATCTATAATTTTTGATTGCTCCATGCTATTATATATTCTGCTTTGGATGTTTAATGGGCTTATTTATACACTTTTATATTATTTTTGGGACTAACCTATTAACCGGAGGCCCGGCCCAAATTGCTGTTTTTGCCTATTTCAGTGTTTCGCAGAAAAAGAATATCAAACGGAGTCCAAATGGAATGAAACCTTCGGGAGCGTGATTTTTGGAACAAACGTGATCCAGGGGACTTGGAGTGGACGTCAACCAACCAACGAGGAAGCCACGAGGCAGAGGCATGCCTACCCCCTGGGTGTGCCCTCCACCCTCGTGGGCCCCTCGTGGCTCCACTGACCTACTTCTTCCTCCTATATATACCTATGTACCCTGAAAACATCGGGGAGCACCACGAAAACCTAATTCCACCGCCGCAACCTTCTGTACCCGTGAGATCCCATCTTGGGGCCTTTTCCGGCGCTCCGCCGGAGGGGGCATTGATCACAGAGGGATTCTACATCAACACCATAGTTTCTCCGATGATGTGTGAGTAGTTTACCTCAGACCTTTGGGTCCATAGTTATTAGCTAGATGACTTCTTCTCTCTCTTTTGATCACAATACAAAGTTCTCCTCGATTCTCTTGGAGATCTATTCGATGTAATCTTCTTTTGCGGTGTGTTTGTTGAGATCCGATGAATTGTGGGTTTATGATCAAGATTATCTATGAGCAATATTTGAATCTTCTTTGAATTATTTTATGTATGATTGGTTATCTTTGCAAGTATCTTCGAATTATCTGTTTGGTTTGGCCTACTAGATTGATCTTTCTTGCAATGGGAGAAGTGCTTAGCTTTGGGTTTAATGTTGCGGTGCTCGATCGGAGTGACAGTAGGGGAAACAACACGTATTGTATTGTTGCCATCGAGGATAAAAGTTGGAGTTTATATCATATTGCATGAGTTTATCCCTCTACATCATGTCATCTTGCTTAAAGCGTTACTCCGTTCTTATGAACTTAATACTGTAGATGCATGCTGGATAGCGGTCGATGTGTGGAGTAATAGTAGTAGATGCAGGCAGGAGTCGGTCTACTTGTCACAGACGTGATGCCTATATACATGATCATACCTAGATATTCTCATAAATATGCTCAATTCTATCAATTGCTCGATAGTAATTTGTTCACCCACCGTAATACTTATGCTATCTTGAGAGAAGCCACTAGTAAAACCTATGGCCCCCGGGTCTATCTTCTATCATATTAATCTTCCGTCAATTAGCTATTTCTGGCACCGTTTACTTTGCAATCTTTACTTATATCATAAAAATACCAAAAATATTTATCTTATTATTATTATCTCTATCAGATCTCACTCTTGCAAGTGGTCGTGAAGGGATTGACAACCCCTTTATCGTGTTGGTTGCGAGGTTCTTATTTGTTTGTGTAGGTACGAGGTGACTCGTGCATGGTCTTCTACTGGATTGATACCTTGGTTCTCAAAAACTGAGGGAAATACTTACGCTGCTTTGCTGCATCACCCTTTCCTCTTCAAGGGAAAACCAATGCATGCTCAAGAGGTAGCAGATAACGGTTGCGCGAGTCCACGGAGGGCTCCACCCATGAAGGGTCGACGAAGAAGCAACCTTGTCTATCCCACCATGGCCATCGCCCACGAAGGACTTGCCTCACTAGGGTAGATCTTCACGAAGTAGGTGATCTCCTTGCCCGTACAAACTCCTTGGTTCAACTCCACAATCTTGACAGAGGCTCCCAAGTGACACCTAACCAATCTAGGAGACACCACTCTCCAAAAGGTAATAGATGGTGTGTTGATGATGAACTCCTTGCTCTTGTGCTTCAAATGATAGTCTCTCCAACACTCAACTCTCTCTCATAGGATTGGATTTGGTGGAAAGATGATTTGAGTGGAAAGCAACTTGGGGAAGGCTAGAGATCAAGATTTATGTGGTTGGAATGGAATATCTTGACCTCAACACAAGTGTAGGTGGTTCTCTCTCAGAAAATGTATGACAGAAGTGTAGGCATGTTCTGATGGCTCTCATCATGAATGAAGAGTGGGTGGAGGGGTATATATAGCCTCCACACAAAATCTAACCGTTATACACAATTGACCAAACTCGGTGGGACCGAATTAAAAAACTTGGTCAGACCGATTCAGTTCATAATGTGACCGTTAGGATTTTCGGTGGAACCGACACGATCAACTCGGTGGGACCGATGTGCTAGGGTTAGGGTAAAACCTCATCTCGGTTTGACCGATTACATAAACTCGATGGGACCGGTTTGGGTAATAAGCGAAACAGAGAGTTGGTCAAGCAAACTCGGTGGGACCAATTACATATCTCGGTGAGACCGAAATTATTGCAATAGGTAACAGAGAGTTTGCAAGCCCATCTCGGTGAGACTGAGATCCCATCGGTGAGACCGAATTGATTAGGATTTTTGGTAGTGGCTATGTCAAGTGAACTCGGTGGCGCCGGATGGAAAATTTCGGTGGGGCCGAGTTTGACTTTTGGTTTGGACATATATGGATATGAGAAAGTGGTTGAGGGCTTTGGAGCATATCACTAAGCACTTTGAGCAAGCAAGCCATTAAGAAACATCTCATACCCTTTTAATAGTATTGGCTTTCGTATGGACTCAATGTGATCTTGGATCACTAAAAACAAAATGTAGAGTCTTGAGCCAATCTTTTGTCCTTAGCATTTTGAAGGGGTTCCACATCTTCTTGTCCATGTCACTCCATCTATTGAACTTGTGTGAAATATACTAGATGAAAACATTAGTCCAACAAGAGATATGTTGACATTAATTACCAAAACCATCCAGGGAGAACTTGTGCTCTCAGAGGGCCACGGGGCAAGCAGCAGTGGCGACAGGTAGCGCAAGCAACATCAGTTGGTGAGCGGCGACAAGCAGCGGCACGACAAGGCATCGCGACAAGCAGTAGCGCGGCGGCTAGCATCAACACGGCAAGGCGGCGCGGCGGCAAGCGGCAACACGACAGGTAGCAGTGCAACAACCAACAACTTTTTATCTCTACTCTTATAAAAAGCCGAGTTGGTGATGATGGTGTGCCTATCATCCTTCATTTACAACCGTTCGATTTACATCCAACGCATTTGAGACAAACTATGTCAGCTTTGCAAAAAGACCCCCACACTCTAGTCCTCGTTCATAGATAACCCCCTGCCTCTCACGTTCAGCCACTCCCCCTCCCACCTCATCTAGCCATCTCAGGAAAAAATAAGAATTATCTAGAGAGGTTGTTGCTCTCGGCGCTTTCTGCCCCCAACGCCTCTCATGCCTTCTCTCAGACCGCATTCCCAACCACCACCACGACCCCCTCCTCCTCGCCATCTCCTCCGCCCCTTCCCAAGTCATCCCGAGTTACCTTCATGGGGATCTAGAAAAAAAATCGATACTCAAAAAATAATTTCTAATGATCATTTTTTGCAAGGCACAATAAGTATTTCTTCATGAAGTTTTGGATGCATGTTGAACACTTGAATGCTTTTGTTTGCAAAAGATATTTTTTAATCTATTTTGCCTACATTTACTATTCACCAGATGCTTGTGAGCTCTAGAGAAGAATGAATATTCAAAGAAACCTATCGATATTTGTTACACATGAGATGACCCCACATGGCCACATACTTTGTTAAATAAACAACTGCCAGATCAATGCATTTTGATGTACCGTGCAACGCACGAGCATCTTACTAGTTTATAAAAAAAAGCCTCCCGATTGCTTTTTATCTAAAAGTTAAAGGGACCTGATTGCTTTAAAAAAAATTGGCCCCACCTATCATAACCTGTCAACGGTCAACCTAACGAGTGGACCCGAGCTGCCATAATCATGCTTAAAGTTAACCAACATATGCATCAGTGTGACACATTAGTTTTTTGGAACAACGAACAAAAATTGTGGTAGATTTTCGAGAAATGTTAAAAAGTGATAGTTTTCAGTAACCCTATACCATAACGTGGTAGGTTTTTGCTATTTTGGTTGAACTTCAACAAAAAAAATCTGAAAAATAGTAAACAAAATAAAAAAACACTGAATTGCTTTGTATGAACATCAAAAAAACTTTAACATCCTTCCTCCAAATTTTCACCTGTACAGAAAAAACAAAATTCAAGTCTCAAAGAGAAGCATTTTGGAGCACACATTTTGGTTTTTTGCACACCTCTGCAAATATCTTTTCGTGGCGATTTTTTGCAGGATGTTAAAACTTGTTCGTTGATCCAGAAAAAATTCAGATTTTTTTATTCGTTTTTCTTTTTTTTTCTTTTAGAACGAAGGCTCAAGGAGAGCCCGACTTTGAATGAATGAACGTTGTTTTTCTAATTTTTTTTGGAATTCACTGTTCATACGGGTGCATTTGTGCTCAGGATTAAAGTAACACTTTAGAACACCAATGCAAATTACTGGCAGGAATCATTACCACGGCATCGACAAACAACGTTGCAACAATGTTTCTCACCTTCTCTTGCTGCTTCCCTCGTACTACTAAAGTGTGTAGTACGACGGCATGGAGCTGTGCACGGACAAGAGAAGCAGAGAGCTTAGAGAGATGCAGCCTAGAGCCAGGGCGAGTCGTAGACGGGGGTGACGACGGACTTGACGGCGAGGAACTTGTCGAGCGCGTGCATGCCGTCGTCCTTGCCGAACCCGCTCATCTTGCGGCCCCCGAACGGGCAGTCGCTGTCCATGGCGAAGTAGCAGTTCACCCACACCACCCCGGCGCGGATCGACCGCGCCATCCTGTTGGCCACGTTGATGTCCTTGGTCACCACCCCCGCCGCCAGCCCGTACCTCGTGTCGTTGGCCCTCGCGATCGCCTCCTCCACCGACCTATATGTAGAAGATCATCACAGATTCAGAGTGCAATAGCAGATCTATGCCGATCATCCGGAATGAACTTACGTGAACTTCATAAGGCACATGACGGGTCCGAAGATCTCCTCCTTTGCAATGATCATGTCATCCTGTTCAGAGATTCCGTACCATGATGTCAGATGTGCTAGATAGAGAGTGAAGTGATCATGTAACGGGATTACAGTTTGTGGTCTGGCGGTGAATTTCGACCTTAACATCGGTGAAAACCGTGGGCTCGATGTAGTAGCCTCTCTGGCCAAAGGGCTTCCCCCCTGTCAGGACGGTGGCCCCTTCTCTCTTGCCATGGTCGATGAAGCCGAGCACCCTCTCATATTGAGCCTTGTCCACCTACACACATGACATGAGTAGCACCTGCTAAGTTTCTGATACAACAAGAAAATCAACTTGTGTCGCACAAACAACAGTGGGTCGATGCCTGAATTTTAAACCTGAGGCCCTTGATTGACGCGAGGATCGAAAGGGTCCCCGACGACCCAACTCTCCATGCGTTGCGCCAGCTTCTTCACGAACCGGTCGTAGATGCCCTCTTGCAGGTACACACGGCTCGCCGCAATGCAAGCTTCTCCCTGTGAATTCCCGGTTCAGTCTTGAGACCCATGAATGATCCCTCGTATGGCTACGCTACGACTGATCATTAACATTTTCTTCACCTTGTTGAAGAAGTTGGCGGCGATGGCGAGACCCACGGCCATGTCGACGTCTGCGTCGTCGAAGATGATGAGGGGAGATTTGCCACCCAGCTCGAGCGACACCGGCTTCAGGTTGCTCCTCGCCGACGCCTCCATTATCAGCCGCCCAACTGCTGTTGATCCCGTGAAACTCACCTGCACGGACAAACGACCAGAGCAAGAAAACAGTATGACCACTTGCTGAGGTACAACTACTGAATGACTGATGCTGTGAGATTACCATGTCGACGTCCATGTGAGACGCGATCGCCGCTCCCGCCGTCGGGCCGAAGCCGGTGATCACATTGATCACCCCATCCGGGACTCCGGCCTGCTCAAGAACAGAGCGCCAAAAGTTCATAACAGCAGAGACATCACGTTGTGTCTCACGTGTTAAGTGACCGATCTGACCTGCTTGGCTAGGTGAGCGAAGTACAGGGCACTGAGCGGGGTCTGCTCGGCCGGCTTGACGACCATGGTGCAGCCGGCGGCAAGCGCCGGGGCGACCTTGGAGAAGAACATGATGGCAGGGAAGTTCCAGGGGATGATGAGCCCGGCGACGCCCATGGGCTCGCGCAGGGTGTGCCCCTGGAACTGCCTCGACATCTTGAGCGTCTCGCCGTGGATCTTGTCGGCCGCACCCGCGAAGTAGCGCAGGGACCTCACGGCGGTCGCCATGTCGACCGCCCTGGTGACGGTGCACGGCTTGCCGGCGTCCAGGCTCTCCAGCAGAGTCAGCTCGTCCGCGTGCCCCTCCACCAGGTCCGCGTACTTCATCATGATTCTTCCTCTTTCCTGCGCGCCATTGGTTGTTTTTCAGGTAAACATGCCAAGGGCCATTCGCCATGAGGAGTTGACTGAAGAAAGAATCCTACGGATCCGGGCATGCGAGGCCATTTGCCATGATCGAAGGCTTCTCTTGCCGCCTTGACCGCCAGGT
The DNA here is from genome assembly GCF_018294505.1 of Triticum aestivum. NCBI lineage: Eukaryota > Viridiplantae > Streptophyta > Magnoliopsida > Poales > Poaceae > Triticum > Triticum aestivum. The sequence continues at coordinate 546,941,857 of NC_057812.1, read as the reverse complement.
CCACGTCCTTCTTGTCACCTTCGGCGATGCTGGCGATCACATCCCCGGTACGCGGATCCCTGGTCTCGAATGTCTTACCTGATCAAAGAGACCACCAACATAACAGCCGTGCAGTTCAGATCAGAAGGGGAGAAAAACTACTGAATTAGCTATCAGTTCAGATCAGAAGGGGAGAAAAACCACCATCAGGTACTTAAATCTTACGCCTGTTGTTACCCCTGGGGCCGTAGCTGACACGAACAGACGAACTGATCAGCTATCAGTTTATACAGATTTCGAATGGCTTACAGATTCCTTTCTCTCTGTTGACCGAGTTGCACCATAATGTAATTTCTAAAATACTCGGTTATTGACTTCTTATTGGAGCAAAATCTAAAGGCTTCACATTTCCCACTAAATTTACAAAATCTTAGTTGATTAAGCTTAGCAAACACAAGATTTTGATATTCTTATTGGAATAAGCATCCAGCCCTCAGCCATTGGTCGAGTTAGGGGACGTTACAATAACACAAGTTTAACCCTTACTCCCTCTGTCTTTGAAAGAGTGTACTTCTAACAAAGTTGGAGGGTCAAATTATCTCAAAATAGGGGAAACCCTTTTTGGTAAATTATCTCAAAATTTGACCAAGTTTGTGCAAAATTACAACAATGTTTGTGAAACCAAATAGGTATATGATGAAAATATATTTTATCATGAATCTAATGCTACTAATTTGATGGCATAATTATTGGTGTATTATTGTATAAATACGGTCAAATATAAAAGAGTTTGACTTTCCATCAAAGTTGGAAGTACACTCTTTCAAGGACTGTGGAGTAATTTTTAAGGAGTAGTACTACTTATTATGATGACCCGGCTGTGGTTTAGCACATGTGACATCCTAGGCACTAGAAACCGTTGGAAAGAAAGTCATAACATTTCAAAATAAAATCTGAGAGGAGTTCTTAAAAGATCTGAGTATATTAACAAAACAAGAGATATTTTGTGAGAAACATGGAAATCCAACAATTATTAAAATGAGAAGAATCGGAAATTTTACAAAAAGAAAGACAAAATCATAGTAAGCATTACAAAAAAAAATCTAGAACTATCGTGATTTTGTATGAATTTTATTGAATAATTATGAGGTAATGTATTTTCTTAATTTTAAAATTTATTTCATGTAAAAAATTTCACACTTTTTAGCAACTGTACTGAAATGTTTTGATTTTTCAAAAAAAAAATCTTAATTTTGTATTTTAGTGTCAATTTTGGAGATTGGAGTGATGTTTGCCCAATCGTTTTTTCGATAACGACAAGGCCATGGCCTCTATTTCTCCCATCAGGTGTCTTCCTGACTCGCTAGATTGTTCTTTAGTGTGGTTGATGCCCCCTCTCCATCGGAGCGGCGTTAGATCCGCCACCGTTGCAAAGCTCACGAAAGCTATGTTCAAAAGATGGTTCGGCGTTGGGATTTCGATCCACACAAGGCTTCTACGATGGATCCTATTCTTTAGGTGTTGGCCCCATTGGATCTTAGCTCGCCGACTTCCCAACCGCAAGTTGTAGTGGTGACGCGACGCCGGCTGGTGTGAAAGAATGTGTTCGCTTGGCTCGCTGAAAACCGAGTTGTAATTTCTTTTTTTTATGTCTTGTGTGTATTCTTACCATTTCCGAAGGAACTGGCCTATATTTCTTTTCAATTTCTACTAAAGGGTTTCTATCCATTAATAGCCTTTAATTTAATACAAATGCAGAGACCTTTTTACAAAGAAACATCTGACAAAAGGGCAGTTATTTTTACCGCTGGAAAGGGCACCTCTGTCATACTGCGTCTGGGAACTTTACCGGCAACCCGGGCGAGCAGCCTGGAAGGCTGGAGCATGCAGACAAGCAAGCAAGGGGGCCGCCCAACCGGCCAAGGCCAAGCCAGTAAAACGCGAACGCGAGCGGTCGCTTCTAGAAGGCGACGGGCCTCGACAGCGACGGACCCTACTCGTCGCCCGTCCCGTGTCGTGGGTCGTTGGAATCGGATTTTCACGATCGCATTTTCACGGGCGCGCGCTCGTACAAACAAGAAACGGACATGGCTACAATCGGGACCAGACCAGAGGAGAACGAAAGGAAGGACACGCGGGAGTGGGCCGGCCGTGGCGGTACAGTGGCTGCATCGCCCCGCTGCAGATCCCCCATGCGCGCGCACCGCACGTGAAATGGTACGCATGAGCTTCTAGAAGAACACATGTATTGTTGTGGCCATTTTAGCATGCCCGGTGGCTCCTGCGAGCTCATCAGTCCCGTTTGGGCAGAGGTCAGATGGGCTACAGCTTGTGATTACCAAATTTAGGTTAGCCAGTGCGTGCCTTGCTGTATAGGACGTTTTTAGCTAAGCACCCTGCCACGCCACCTTTTTTTCCTTTCAAAAAGGATGCTAGAGCCCTCTCTCTCTCTCTTTCTCTCTCTCTCTCTCTCTATGCATCAAAGTTGATGCAAACGCGACGAGGTCAAAGACATGATCAGGTAGAATAGTACAAAATTTAAACTACTATGATCGGCCCATTACAAGAGACGAGTAAGAATTTCAGGCACCTACGACTAAGTCGGCTTCTTCCGCGACAACTCCTTGAGCAAGAGATGCTCGCCCTCACCTCACGCCTCGGTTCGCCGTGTCCAGCCGAGACATCACATGTCTACTCTTTAATTTGCAGGAAGCTACTCCTGTTACTCACGTGGATTGCGCTTTGTTCGCTTGATTACTCATGATGGCTGATTTTCTCTTTGAGAAAAGGACAAGGGAAAATTATGGGTAACTGCTATAGCTTTGCGAGGCCGCGGAGAGCGGACATGCCATGTTCCCGAGGAACTGTGCGTCGTGGACATTCGGCACCGCGCCAGAAACCGGCCTCATATCCGGTGGATAGAGCATTCACTGTTCAGGATTCAAGGTTCAGCTAACCACGACCGAACCTCACAACAAACTAGACCGAACAGCAGTTTCTTGGCTTGTAGATTGCGCCTTAGTTCACTACCAAAATGGTGCTAGTAAAAAAATATTTGCTTCGACTGCTGTAATGGTGACCAAGCAATTTCCTGGGATAACCAGCATCGATCCGGCCTATCTTACCAAGGCGACCATGACAGTGCAGGCCAGAGGCCATGATAGATGCGTGCGCGAGACAAAAGCAGGCAGATACGTACCGGAGACGGCGTCGACGAAGGCCCCGTTGATGAAGAGCTTGGTGTGCCTGATCTCCGGCATCTCCATGGGCACGCCGCTGCCGCCGCCGTTGCCGTTCTCCGCGGCGCGCGCCTTGCCCCCGTCGCCATTGCGCTCGCTCGCCATGGCCTCTTGCTCTCTTCTCCCAGACCGGTGTCGGCTCTCGCGGAGTGTGATGTACTCCTGTGTGTGGAGAGTGGAGAGTGGAGTGAGGACAACAGGACGGGGTTCGTGTTTTAATGTTGCGGCTTGGCTGTGACCTGCCCGTTTTGTTAGCTTGTGGGGCGGTGGAGCCGTGGAGGGGTCTCCCGCACGGCGGCCACGCCATCCGCGCGTGTCGAAAAAATTATGCCGGGCCGACACACGTCTCAACTGTTAACGTCTGTAATAATAACAGCCCCGTCACCGCATCTAAATGTGTTTTAATTATTACACATCTAATCTAACTGATTTAATCAAACATAGAGATGAAAAAAGAATGTGTCTAGGGCATATCTAGATGTGCTTTAGTTATTGCACATCTAAGTGGGTGAATCAAATATAAAGAGAAAAAGAAAAAAGAAAAGAAAATATCCACACGAATCTCAACATAAGATCAATGACATAGGACTTAGATGTGCAATACTTATTGCACATCTAGATGTGCTTTAGCAAAACTGATAAAAAAATAAAAAGTAAAAAGTCACACGAATCTCTGCGTAAGATCAATGACATGTAATTTAGATGTGCGATACTTATGGCATATTTAGATGCGCTTTAGCAAAACTGATATGTTATGTCACGGTAGTTGTTCCTTCACGGTTTTGTTTTTGACACAAGACAAAAGATTTGCCATTTCATTGATTAAGAAGGAAGTTTCAAACGAAAGTTGTAAAGTGACAAAAATGAAAAATCAATAAAAGGTCTACTCTTGCAGCATCACAACACTCATGTGCTTCACACCGGCCACCACCCAAGAGACACCTCCACTTTGATCTACTGATTAGAACCGTGAAAGGGATGGTCGTGTTTCTAATAGCCTGGCATTACACTCCGCCCATATCTCCAATGAGATGAGCATCATCAGGGAGGCCAGCAACTTAGGGGATCCAAGGCGAATCTGAAGATTGTTGTTCCACCATGCTCTCATGGAAGCCATTGTGTGCATGGCCGACGTAGATATGTGATGCATACCAAGCCACGGAAGAATATGGCTCCAAATGTGGGTGGTGTAGCGGCATTGGAAAAGGAAATAAGTGGCTGCTACTTGTGAGCTGCGTTGAGATTTTCTCGAAGAGAAGAGGATGATGCAGTGCAGCAGAGATAAGTATTTCACTCAGTTAAGAACCAAGGTTATCAATCCAGTAGGACAACCACGCGAAACCTCGTTTTTGGGGAAAAACTTATAATCTACTCAGCTTCAATTATGGCAATACAACGAACACCAGAAATAATAAAAAAATACATCGAGATACACAAAAGAGCAAATACTCGCACCCAATGTGATCAAGGGGTTGTCAATCCCCTCGACGGTTATTTGTAAGGATCAAATCTGGTAGTGATTGATAGATAAATAAAAACACAAAAATGGTAAATAAATTGTGGCAAAATATTTTTAGATTTTATATATAATAAAAATCGATTTGGGGCCATAGTTTTCACTACAGACTTCTCTCTCGAACAAAAAGCATATGGTGGGTAACCAAATACCGTTGGGCAATTGATAGAAAAGTGCATAGTTATGACGATTTTTTTGACTAACAGTTATGAAGATATTTAAGGCAATGATCATGTATATAGGCATCACATCCTACATAAGTAGAATGATTCCTGCCGGCATCTACTGCTATATCTCCACCCATCGACCGCTATCCAGCATGCATCTAGAGTATTAAATTCATGAAAAACAGAGTAACACCTTAAGCAAAGTGACATGATGTAGACAAAGTAAATCCAACCAGTATGAGTAAACCCCGTCGTTTTCCCCTTAATGGAAACAATAGTGTTACGTGTCTTGTCCCCTTCTATCACTGAGATATAGAGCACCACAAGATTGAACCCATTACAAAGCACCTCTCCCATTGTAAGCTAAATCACTCTAATTAGCCAAACCAAACGGATAGATCGGAGAGAAATACAAAGCTATAATAATCATACATAAAATAATTCAAAGAAGACTCGATTAATATTCATGAATAATCTAATCATAAACCCACAATTCATCGAATCCCAACAAACACACCGCAAAAGAAGACTACATCAAATAGATCTCCAAGAACATCGAGGAGAACATTGTATTGAAGATCAAAAAGAGAGAAGAAGCCATCTAGCTACTAGCTATGGACCCATAGGTTTGTGGTAAACTACTCACTCATCATCGGAAAGGCATCAAGGTTGATGTATAATCCCTCCATGACCGATTCCCCCTCCGGCAGGGTGCCGGAAAAGGCCTCCAGATGAGACCGTCGAAGAATAGAAACTTGCAGCGGCAAAAAAAAGTATTTTTGGTGGCTATCTACTGGTTTCCCGATTTTAGAGAATTTATAGAGGTGGAATTAGGTCAGACGGAGCCACGAGGGGCCCACAAGGCATCAAGGTGTGTCGTGTTGCCTTGTCGTCTCCTTGTTTTCCTTCTGGTCTCCTCCCGAAACTTATAGGGTCTCTCTTGTCCAGAAAAATATCGTCAAAAAGTTTCGTAGCGTTTGGACTTTGTTTGGTACTGACTTCCTGGAAAGCCAAAAACAGGCAAAAAAAATAGCAACTGACACTTGACACTAGGTTAATATGTTACTCCTAAAAATAATATATAATTGCATATAAAACATCCAAGATTGATACTATAATAGCATGGAAAAATCAATCATGTCTTTCAAAACATCTGAGACATCAATACTCAGGCATACCAACAAACAATCATGTCTTTCAAAATAAAAATGTTGAAGAACGCTATCCCTACAAAATCGTATAGTCTTATCATGCTCCATCTTCTTAACACAAAGTATAAATCATGCACTACCCCAGTGTCAGCCAAGCAATTAGTTCATGCTTTTTAACGCGCTTTAGCTTTTTCAACCCCCATGCAGTACATGAGCACAAGCCATGGATATAGCACTACAAGTGGAATAGAATACTATGGTAGAGATTAATATGGGGAAGACAAAAAAGGAGAAGGGCTCACATCGACACGTCTAATCAACAGCCTATGGAGATGCCCATCAATTGATGTCAACGCAAGGAGTAGGGATTACCATGCAATGGATGCACTAAGAGCTACTTGAAAGTGCAACTATCCCTGGGTGGTTTTGGTAATTCCTAACAACATATAGCTCATTGAGCTAACATTATTCCAAGATTAATATTTCAGGAAAAGCTCAATGAATGGCATGGCATGGATGAGGAAAGTGGATCCTCAAAATTCTAAGGACAAAACGTTTGGCTCAAGCTTCAAGATTAAGACTCTACATTTTATATTTTAGTGATCCAAGATCACATTGAGTTTATAGGAAAAGCCAATACTATCAAGGAGGGATGAGGTGTTGCTTAATGGCTTGCTTGCTCAAAGTGCTTAGTGATATGCTCCAAAATCCTCAACTACCTTCCCACATTCACATATGACCTAAACCAAAAGTCAAACTCGGCCCCATCGATTCTTTCTATCTGGCGCCACCGAGTTTCAAATGTCATAGCCACTGCCACAAACCCTAGGCAAATCGATCTCACCGATAGGGATCTCAGTCTCACCGAGATGGGATTGTAATATCTCTGTTTCCCTTTGTAATGTTTCGGTCTTACCGAGATGAGCGATCGGTCCCACCGAGACTGCAATGTAAACTCTCTGTTTCCCTTCTGTAACATTTCGGTCTCACTGAGATGAGCGAATCGGTCCCACCGAGTTTACCTGACCAACTCTCTGGTTAGCTTATTACCAAAATCGGTCCCACCGAGTTTGTGTAATCGGTCACACCGAGATTACGTTATGCCCTAACCCTAACCATATCAGTCCTACCGAGTTGCATCTTAGTCCCACCGAAAATCCTAACGGTCACTAGGTTTGCTGAATCGGTCCGACCGAGTTTAACCATTCGGTCCCACCGAGTTTGGCAAATTGTGTGTAACGGTTAGATTTTGTGTGGAGGCTATATATACCCCTCCACCCACTCTTCATTCGTGAAGAGAGCCATCAGAACATACCTACACTTCCAATACACATTTTCTGAGAGAGAACCACCTATACTTGTGTTGAGGTCAAGATATTCCATTCCAACCATATGAATCTTGATCTCTAGCCTTCCCCAAGTTACTTTTCACTCAAATCTTCTTTCCACCAAATCCAAATCCTGTGAGAGAGAGTTGAGTGTTGGGGAGACTATCATTTGAAGCACAAGAGCAAGGAGTTCATCATCGACACACCATTTGTTACTTTTTGGAGAGTGGTGTCTCCTAGATTGGCTAGGTGTCACTTGGGAGCCTCCGACAAGATTGTGGAGTTGAACCAAGGAGTTTGTAAGGGCAAGGAGATCGCCTACTTCGTGAAGATCTACCGCTAGTGAGGCAAGTCCTTCATGGGCGACAGCCGTGATGGAATAGACAAGGTTGCTTCTTCGTGGACCCTTCATGGGTGGAGCCCTCCGTGGACTCGCGCAACTGTTACCCTCCGTGGGTTGAAGTCTCCATCAACGTGGATGTATGATAGCACCACCTATCGGAACCACGAAAAAAAACATCCGTGTCTCCAATTGTGTTTGAATCCTCCAAACCCTTCCCTTTACATTCTTGCAAGTTGCATGCTTGCTTGAATTGTGTGGAGATTGCTTGACTTGTGCTAAGATAGCTAAAATCTGCCAAGAACTAAAATTGGGAAAAGGCTAAATTTTTATTTGGTCAAGTAGTCTAATCACCCCCCTCTAGACATACTTTCGATCCTAGAAGTGGTATCAGAGCTTTGGTCTCCATTTGCTTTGATTTCCATAGCTTTTGGCGGTCATAGCCTTGGTTTCACAACCTAGGAGAGTATGGCGTCTAGCGAGGGAAATTATCACCGTAGAGGTCCTTACTTTGATGGTACTAATTTGCTAGTTGGGAGCATAAGATGAAAATGCATATTCTTGGACATAACCCCGCCGTTTGGGCTATTGTGTGTATTGGCTTGCAAGGTGAATTCTTTGACGGGAAAGAACCGAACCGTGAAGCCACCGCGGAAGAGTTGAAAATGCTGCAATACAACACTCAAGCTTGTGATATCCTCTTCAACGGATTGTGCCCCGAAGAATTCAACAAAATCAGCCGTCTTGAGAATGCAAAGTAAATTTGGGATACTTTGATTGATATGCACGAAGGTACCGACTCCGTCAAGGAATCCAAATTGGATGTTCTTCAAAGTTAACTTGACAAGTTCAAAATGAAGGATGGTGAAGGTGTTGCTGAAATGTACTCTAGGCTTGCTCTTATCACAAATGAGATTGCCGGCTTAGGGAGTGAAGAGATGACCGATAGATTCATCATCAAGAAGATCCTAAGAGCCTTGTATGGAAAATATGATACCGTGTGCACATTGATCCAAATGATGCCCAATTACAAAGATCTCAAGCCAACGGAAGTCATCGGAAGAATTGTTGCTCATGAGATGTCACTCAAGGATAAAGTGGAACTTCACAACAAATCAAGTGGTGCTTACAAAGCCTCATGTGAAGCCCCCACATCATCGAGTGAGAAACAAACCTTCAATGAAGAATTGAGCTTAATGGTGAAGAACTTCAACAAGTTCTACAAGAGTAGAAGCAAAGAGAGAAGCTCCAAGTCAAGGTCCTATAATGACAAAAGATCTTCTAGTCGAGAGTGAAACTGCTACAATTGTGGAAGGCCCGGACACTATTCCAATGAGTGTACGCCCCCCTACAAGAGAAGAGAAGATTCTCCCAAGAGAAGAAGTAGAAGAGAAGAATCACCATCTAGAGAAAGAAGGAGTCGAGATGATCGTTATGAACAAAGACCCTCACGGAGAAGCAAGGATTCGGAAAGAAAGGACAAGTCATCAAGGAGCTACACAAAACGAAGACATCAAGCTCATGTTGGTGAATGGGTATCCGGCTCCGACTCCGACAACCACTCCGAGAGAAGCTATCACTCCGACTCTGAATATACTCAAGATGAAGGTGTTGCCGGTCTAGCACTTGTGACAACCAACTCCTACGACATATTTGACTCACCAAATGAAGGAGTTGGAACATGACTTGTTAGGTTGAAAGGCCCAAAGGTATCACACCCCGAGTATGTTGATTTCAATAGTGATGAAGATGACTTGTTAGGTGATGATGATTTACTTGTTGACAACTCTAGTGATGAATACTGTGATGAAACGTCAATTAATCATGCTAATCAAGATAGAACGAATGACAATGATAAGGAGAAGATTGAGTCTCTAACTAAAGAACTAAACACTCTTAAGTTAGCTCATGAAACTATCTTAGGAGATCATCGAGAACTTTTAAGGACTCATGAGAAATTACGCTTTGAAAAGCTCAACCTTGAGCAAGAGCATGAGTTCTTAAAAGCAATCAATGATGATCTTCGCAAGAAAAGTTCTTCTTACATTGCCAAGCGTTTACTCTTATCCACTTACATGCCTCAAGTCAAGTTTAGTAACAAGAACAAGAAAGATTCTTCCTCTAGTAGTAACAATAATCATGCTAAATCCAATATTGTTGGTTCTAGTAGTTCTCTTGATTCCACTAATGATTCTCTTAGCCAAGTTACACTTGAGCAAGAAAATAGCTTATTGAAGGGAATTATAGAGAAAGGTGTTTACAAGAGCCTTGCCGGAAGTAAGCAATTCGAGGAAATTGTACGCAAGCAAGGAAGGCACCGGAAGAATCAAGGCGTTGGTTTTGAACGAAAGTTCAATGCTAATGGAGTTGAGTGGGAAGAAGATCAATACCCCAAGACGAAGTTTGTTCCTCAACAAGAGAAGTATGATCCTACTTCTTTCAAAGGGACACAAGCTCAAGATGATCTTCCACCACAAGACCACAAGCAAAAAGGCAAGGACAAGCTCCAAGAGGAATTTGATGCATTTGAAGAAGCTCCTAAGGCCTTGGTCAAGTGGGTTCCCAAGACTACTTCAAGTTCCACTTCATCAAGTACAACTACAACACCGAGGATTCCCATCAAGATGGTGTGGATCCCGAAGAAGAACTAGAGAGTTCTTGAGGGTGACTCCGCCAACATACTTCACTCTTATCATCTTGGCAAGAACAAGTGCAATCAACTTCCACATCTTGCACTAGTTCAAGGAGTCACAAACCCTCTTGTTGGTAAGACAAGGGACAAGGTAACCTAAAAGCTTTCATAGACATCATCTTGTGTGTGCATCACTCTATGTATATGGATATCCTTGTTTGTTCCTTGTGGGACTAACCCGTGTAGGTATTGAAAGTGCAACTCACTCAAATGGATAGCTCCAAATGATCTACATCAACATTGAGCATCCACATCTTCAACATCTACATGAAGTCATCATCGACAAAACCCAAGGTTAGTTCATCCCTCTTACGGGGGATCTCACATCTAGGGGGAGCTTTACTCTAAGAATTGAGCTAAAGCAACTCTAATGGTGTGAACACAACAATGCTTTATGTAAAAGTGGTAACCCCACTTGTGCTTAAACGATGAGTATGACCTATGATCAAATGTTCTCATTTGACTCCTAAGTCAATATACTCATATATAGATGACCTAGTCATCGCAAATTGTTTGATAGATGCTAGAATTGGTTGTGCATGCTTTACCACATATTTCAATTGCCATTTTATTGTGTGAGCATGTTGATTGCATATTTCACTAATTCGAGGACATCCACTTGTTGTTTTGATTGATTGTTTTGATGGGGAACGTAGTAATTTCAAAAAAATTCCTACGCACACGCAAGATCATGGTGATGCATAGCAACGAGAGGGGAGAGTGTTGTCTACGTACCCTCGTAGACCGGCAATGGAAGTGTTTACACAACGTAGAGGAAGTAGTCGTACGTCTTCCCGATCCGACCGATCCAAGTACCGAAAGTACGACACCTCCGAGTTCTGCACACGTTCAACTCGGTGACGTCCCTCGAGTTCTGATCCAGCAAAACATTGAGGGAGAGTTTCGTCAGCACGACGGCGTGATGACGGTGATGATGTTCTACCGATTCAGGGCTTCGCCTAAGCACCGCTATGATATGACCAAGGTGAATATGGTGGAACGGGGCACCGCACACGGCTAAGGAACGATCACGAGGATAAACTTGTGTGTCATGGGGTGCCCCCTTGCCTCAGTATATAAAGGAGGGAGAGGGGGAGGTGCGGACGGCCCTATGGGTGCGCCTGGAGGAGTCCTACTCCAATCGGGAGTAGGACTCCCCCCTCTTGCCTTGTTGGAAAAGGAAGGAGGAAGGGAGAAAGAGGAAAGGGGGGCGCCGCCCCCCCTTCCTTGTCCTATTCGGACTAGGGGGAGGGGGCGCGCGGCCTGCCCTGGCCAGCCCTCCTCTTCTCCCTTATGGCCCATGTAGGCCCAATAACCCCCCCCCCCCCCGGGGGGGGGGGTTCCGGTAACCCCCCGGTACTCTGGTAAAATCCCGATTTCACTCGGAACGTTTCCGATATCCAAATATAGGCTTCCAATATATCAATATTTATGTCTCGACCATTTCGAGACTCCTCGTCATGTCCGTGATCACATCCGGGACTCCGAACAACCTTCGGTACATCAAAACACAAAAACCCTAATTACGATCATCACCGAACTTGAAGCGTGCGGACCCTACGGGTTCGAGAACTACGTAGACATGACCGAGACACATCTCCGGTCAATAACCAAGCGGAACCTGGATGCTCATATTGGCTCCTACATATTCTACGAAGATCTTTATCGGTCAGACCTTATAACAACATACATTGTTCCCTTTGTCATCGGTATGTTACTTGCCCGAGATTCGATCGTCGGTATCTCAATACCTAGTTCAATCTCGTTACCGGCAAGTCTCTTTACTTGTTCCGTAATACATCATCCTGCAACTAACTTATTAGTTGCAATGCTTGCAAGGCTTGAGTGATGTGCATTACCGAGAGGGCCCAGAGATACCTCTCCGACAATCGGAGTGACAAATCCTAATCTCGAAATACGCCAACCCAACAAGTACCTTCGGAGACACCTGTAGACACCTTTATAATCACCCAATTACATTGTGAAGTTTGGTAGCACACAAAGTGTTCCTCCGGTAAACGGGAGTTGCATAATCTCATAGTCATAGGAACATGTATAAGTTATGAAGAAAGCAATAGCAACAAACTAAACGATCAAGTGCTAAGCTAACGGAATGGGTCAAGTCAATCACATCATTCTCCTAATGATGTGATCCCGTTAATCAAATGACAACTCATGTCTATGGTTAGGAAACATAACCATCTTTGATTAACGAGCTAGTCAAGTAGAGGCATACTAGTGACTCTCTGTTTTTGTCTATGTATTCACACATGTATTATGTTTCCGGTTAATACAATTCTAGCATGAATAATAAACATTTATCATGATATAAGGAAATAAATAATAACTTTATTATTGCCTCTAGGGCATATTTCCTTCCGTCTCCCACTTGCACTAGAGTCAATAATCTAGATTACACAGTAATGATTCTAACACCCATGGAGCCTTGATGCTGATCATGTTTTGCTCGTGGAAAAGGCTTAGTCAGCGGGTCTGCAACATTCAGATCCGTATGTATCTTGCAAATTTCTATGTCTCCCACTTGGACTAAATCCCGAATGGAATTGAAGCATCTCTTGATGTGTTTGGTTCTCTTGTGAAATCTGGATTCCTTCGCCAAGGCAATTGCACCAGTATTGTCACAAAAGATTTTCATTGGACCTGATGCACTAGGTATGACACCTAGATCGGATATGAACTCCTTCATCCAGACTCCTTCATTTGCTGCTTCCGAAGCAGCTATGTACTCTGCTTCACACGTAGATCCTGCCATGACGTTTTGTTTAGAACTGCACCAACTAACAGCTCCACCGTTCAGTAAAAACACATATCCGGTTTGCGATTTAGAATCGTCCGGATCAGTGTCAAAGCTTGCATCAACGTAACCATTTACGATGAGCTCTTTGTCACCTCCATATACGAGAAACATATCCTTAGTCCTTTTCAGGTATTTCAGGATGTTCTTGACCGATGTCCAGTGATCCACTCCTGGATTACTTTGGTACCTCCCTGCTAGACTTATAGCAAGGCACACATCAGGTCTAGTACACAGCATTGCATACATGATAGAGCCTATGGTTGAAGTATAGGGAACATCTTTCATTTTCTCTCTATCTTCTGCGATGGTCGGACATTGAGTCTTACTCAACTTCACACCTTGTAACACAGGCAAGAACCCTTATTTGCTTGATCCATTTTGAACTTCTTCAAAACCTTGTCAAGGTATGTGCTTTGTGAAAGTCCAATTAAGCGTCTTGATCTATCTCTATAGATCTTAATGCCCAATATGTAAGCAGCTTCATCGAGGTCTTTCATTGAAAAACTCTTATTCAAGTATCCCTTTATGCTATCCAGAAATTCTATATCATTTCCAATCAATAATATGTCATCCACATATAATATCAAAAATGCTACAGAGCTCCCACTCACTTTCTTGTAAATACAGGCTTCTCCAAAAGTCTATACAAAACCAAATGCTTTGATCACACTATCAAAGCGTTTATTCCAACTCCAAGAGGCTTGCACCAGTCCATAAATGGATCGCTAGAGCTTGCACACTTTGTTAGCTCCCTTTGGATCGACAAAACCTTCTGGTTGCATCATATACAACTCTTCTTCCAGAAATCCATTCAGGAATGCAGTTTTGACATCCATTTGCCAAATTTCATAATCATAAAATGCGGCAATTGCTAACATGATTCGGACAGACTTAAGCATCGCTACGGGTGAGAAGGTCTCATCGTAGTCAATCCCTTGAACTTGTCGAAAACCTTTTGCAACAAGTCGAGCTTTGTAGACAGTAACATTACCGTCAGTGTCAGTCTTCTTCTTGAAGATCCATTTATTCTCAATTGCTTGCCGATCAACGGGCAAGTCAACCAAAGTCCACACTTTGTTCTCATACATGGATCCCATCTCAGATTTCATGGCTTCTAGCCATTTTGTGGAATCTGGGCTCACCATCGCTTCTTCATAGTTCGTAGGTTCATCATGATCTAGTAGCATGACTTCCAGAACAGGATTACCGTACCACTCTGGTGCGGATCTTACTCTAGTTGATCTACGAGGTTCGGTAGTAACTTGATCTGAAGTTTCATGATCATTATCATTAGCTTCGTCACTAATTCGTGTAGATGTCACAGAAACTGGTTTCTGTGATGTACTACTTTCCAATAAGGGAGCAAGTACAGTTACCTCATCAAGTTCTACTTTTCTCCCACTCACTTCTTTCGAGAGAAACTCCTTCTCTAGAAAGGATCCATTCTCAGCAATTAATAACTTGCCTTCGGATCTGTGATAGAAAGTGTACCCAACAGTCTCCTTTGGGTATCCTATGAAGACACATTTCTCCGATTTGGGTTCGAGCTTATCAGGTTGAAGCTTTTTCACATAAGCATCGCAGCCCCAAACTTTTAGAAACGACAACTTTGGTTTCTTACCAAACCACAGTTCATAAGGCGTCGTCTCAACGGATTTTGATGGTGTCCTATTTAACGTGAATGCAGCCGTATCTAAAGCATAACCCCAAAACGATAACGATAAATCAGTAAGAGACATCATAGATTGCACCATATCTAATAAAGTACGATTACGACATTTGGACACACCATTACGCTGCGGTGTTCCGGGTGGCGTGAGTTGCGAAACTATTCCGCATTGTTTCAAATGTAGACCAAACTCGTAACTCAAATATTCTCCTCCACGATCAGATTGTAGAAACTTTATTTTCTTGTTACGATGATTTTCAGCTTCACTCTGAAATTCTTTGAACTTTTCAAATGTTTTAGACTTATGTTTCATTAAGTAGATATACCCATATCTGCTTAAATCATCTATGAAGGTGAGAAAATAACGATATCCGCCACGAGCCTCAACATTCATTGGACCACATACATCTGTATGTATGATTTCCAACAAATCCGTTGCTCTCTCCATAGTACCGGAGAACTGCATTTTAGTTATCTTACCCATGAGGCACGGTTCGCAAGTACCAAGTGATTCATAATCAAGTAGTTCCAAAAGTCCATCAGTATGGAGTTTCTTCATGCGCTTTACACCGATATGACCTAAACGGCAGTGCCACAAATAAGTTGCACTATCATTATCAACTCAACATCTTTTGATTTCAACATTATGAATATGTGTATCACTACTATCGAGATTCATCAAAAATAGACCACTCTTCAAGGGTGCATGACCATAAAAGATATTACTCATATAAATAGAACAACCATTATTCTCTGATTTAAATGAATAACCGTCTCGCATCAAACAAGATCCAGATATAATGTTCATGCTCAACGCTGGCACCAAATAACAATTATTTAGGTCTAATACTAATCCCGAAGGTAGATGTAGAGGTAGCATGCTGACCGCGATCATATCGACTTTGGAACCATTTCCCACGCGCATCGTCACCTCGTCCTTAGCCAATCTTCGCTTAATCCGTAGCCCCTGTTTCGAGTTGCAAATGTTAGCAAGAGAACCAGTACCAAATACCCAGGTGCTACTACGAGCATTAGTAAGGTACACATCAATAACATGTATATCACATATACCTTTGTTCACTTTGCCATCCTTCTTATCCGCCAAATACTTGGGGCAGTTTCGCTTCCAGTGACCAGTCTGCTTGTAGTAGAAGCACTCAGTCTCAGGCTTAGGTCCAGACTTGGGTTTCTTCTCCTGAGCAGCAACTTATTTGTTCTTCTGCTTGAAGTTCCCTTTCTTCCCTTTGCCCTTTTTCTTGAAACTGGTGGTCTTATTAACCATCAACACTTGATGCTCCTTCTTGATTTCTACCTCCACGGCTTTTAGCATCGCGAAGATCTCAGGAATAGTTTTATTCATCCATTGCATATTATAGTTCATCACGAAGCTTTTGTAGCTTGGAGGCAGTGATTGAAGAACTCTGTCAATGACACTATCAATAGGAATATTAACCCC
Organism: Triticum aestivum; assembly: GCF_018294505.1. Taxonomy (NCBI): domain Eukaryota; kingdom Viridiplantae; phylum Streptophyta; class Magnoliopsida; order Poales; family Poaceae; genus Triticum; species Triticum aestivum. The sequence goes on along the minus strand of NC_057812.1, from coordinate 546,925,502 downwards.
CAGTTGAGTCAATTTATTATGATACCCAGACATTTTGAGTATATGTTCACTGACAGAACTATTCTCCTCCATCTTGCAGCTATAGAACTTATTGGAGACTTCATATCTCTCAATCCGGGCATTTGCTTGAAATATTAACTTCAACTCCTGGAACATCTCATATGCCCCATGACGTTCAAAACGTCGTTGAAGACCTGGTTCTAAGCCGTAAAGCATGGCACACCGAACTATCAAGTAGTCATCAGCTTTGCTCTGCCAGACGTTCATAACATCTGGTGTCGCTCCTGCAGCAGGCTTGGCACTTAGTGGTGCTTCTAGGATGTAATTCTTCTGTGCATCAATGAGGATAATCCTCAAGTTACGGACCCAGTCCGTGTAATTGCTACCATCATCTTTCAACTTTGCTTTCTCAAGGAACGCATTAAAATTCAACGGAACAACAACACGAGCCATCTATCTACAATCAAACATAGACAAGCAAGATACTATCAGGTACTAAGTTCATGATAAATTTAAGTTCAATTAATCATATTACTTAAGAACTCCCACTTAGAAAGATATCCCTCTAATCCTCTAAGTGATCACGTGATCCAAATCAACTAAACCATGTCCGATCATCACGTGAGATGGAGTAGTATCAATGGTGAACATCAATGTGTTGATCATATCTACTATATGATTCATGCTCGACCTTTCGGTCTCCGTGTTCTGAGGCCATATCTGTTATATGCTAGGCTCGTCAAGTTAAACCTGAGTATTCCGCGTGTGCAACTGTTTTGCACCCGTTGTATTTGAACGTAGAGCCTATCACACCCGATCATCACGTGGTGTCTCAGCACAAAGAACTTTTGCAACGGTGCATACTTAGGGAGAACACTTATACTTTGATAATTTAGTGGGGATCATCTTATAATGCTACCATCAATCAAAGCAAGATAAGATGCATAAAAGATAAACATCACATGCAATCAATATAAGTGATATGATATGGCCATCATCATCTTGTGCTTGTGATCTCCATCTCCTGAAGCACCTTCATGATCACCATCGTCACCGGCGCGACACCTTGATCACCATCGTAGCATCATTGTCGTCTCGCCAATCTTATGCTTCCACGACTATCGCTACCGCTTGGTGATAAAGTAAAGCATTACAGCGCAATTGCATTGCATACAATAAAGCGACAACCATATGGCTCCTGCCAGTTGCCGATAACTCGGTTACAAAACATGATCATCTCATAAAATAAAATTTAGCATCATATCTTGAACATATCACATCACAACATGCCCTGCAAAAACAAGTTAGACGTCCTCTACTTTGTTGTTGCAAGTTTTACGAGGCTGCTACGTGCTTAGCAAGAACCGTTCTTACCTACGCATCAAAACCACAACGATAGTTTGTCAATTTGGTGCTATTTTAACCTTCGCAAGGACCGGGCGTAGCCACACTTGGTTCAACTAAAGTTGGAAAAACTGACACCCACCAGCCACCTGTATGCAAAGCACGTCGGTAGAACCAGTCTCGCGTAAGCGTACGCGTAATGTCGGTCCGGGCCGCTTCATCCAACAATACCGCCGAACCAAAGTATGACATGCTGGTAAGCAGTATGACTTATATCGCCCACAACTCACTTGTGTTCTACTCGTGCACAACATCAACGCATAAAACCTAGGCTCGGATGCCACTGATGGGGAACGTAGTAATTTCAAAAAATTTCCTATGCACACGCAAGATCATGGTGATGCATAGCAACGAGAGGGGAGAGTGTTGTCTACGTACCCTCGTAGACTGGCAATGGAAGTGTTGACACAACGTAGAGGAAGTAGTCGTACATCTTCCCGATCCGACCGATCCAAGTACCGAACGTACGACACCTCCGAGTTTTGCACACGTTCAACTCGGTGACGTCCCTCGAGTTTCGATCCAGCAAAACGTTGAGGGAGAGTTTCGTCAGCACGACAGCGTGATGACGGTGATGATGTTCTACCGACGCAGGGCTTCGCCTAAGCACTGCTACGATATGACCGATGTGAATATGGTGGAAGGGGGCACCACACACGGCTAAGGAACAATCACGAGGATCAACTTGTGTGTCATGGGGTGCCCCCTTGCCTCAGTATATAAAGGAGGGGAGAGGGGGAGGTTCGGCCGGTCCTATGGGTGCGCCTGGAGGAGTCCTACTCCAACCGGGAGTAGGACTCCCCCCTCTTGCCTTGTTGGAAAAGGAAGGAGGAAGGGAGAAAGAGGAAAGGGGGGCGCCCCCCCCTTCCTTGTCCTATTCGGACTAGGGGAAGGGGGCGTGCGGCCTGCCCTGGCCGGCCCTCCTCTTCTCCCTTATGTCCCATGTAGGCCCAATAACCCCCGGGGGGTGGTTCCGGTAACCCCTCGGTACTCCGGTGAAATCCCGATTTCACCCGGAACGTTTCCGATATCGAAATATAGGCTTCCAATATATCAATATTTATTTCTCGACCATTTCGAGACTCCTCGTCATGTCCGTGATCACATCCGGGACTCCGAACAACCTTCGGTACATCAAAACACAAAAACCCTAATTACGATCGTCACCGAACTTTAAGCGTGCGGACCCTACGGGTTCGAGAACTATGTAGACATGACCGAGACACGTCTCCGGTCAATAACCAATAGCGGAACCTGGATTCTCATATTGGCTCCTACATATTCTACGAAGATCTTTATCGGTCAGACCGCATAACAACATATGTTGTTCCCTTTGTCATCGGTATGTTACTTGCCCGAGATTCGATCGTCGGTATCTCAATACCTAGTTCAATCTCGTTACCGGCAAGTCTCTTTACTCGTTCCGTAATACATCATCCAACAACTAAGTTATTAGTTGCAATGCTTGCAAGGCTTGAGTGATGTGCATTACCGAGAGGGCCCAAAGATACCTCTCCGACAATCGGAGTGACAAATCCTAATCTCGAAATACGCCAACCCAACAAGTACCTTTGGAGACACCTGTAGAGCACCTTTATAATCACCCAGTTACGTTGTGACGTTTGGTAGCACACAAAGTGTTCCTCCGGTAAATGGGAGTTGCATAATATCATAGTCATAGGAACATGTATAAGTTATGAAGAAAGCAATAGCAACAAACTAAACGATCAAGTGCTAAGCTAACGGAATGGGTCAAGTCAATCACATCATTCTCCTAATGATGTGATCCCGTTAATCAAATGACAACTCATTTCTATGGTTAGGAAACATAACCATCTTTGATTAACGAGCTAGTCAAGTAGAGGCATACTAGTGACTCTCTGTTTTTGTCTATGTATTCACACATGTATTATGTTTCCGGTTAATACAATTCTAGCATGAATAATAAACATTTATCATGATATAAGGAAATAAATAATAACTTTATTATTGCCTCTAGGGCATATTTCCTTCATGTTTTTCTTTTCTTTTGCAAAGTGGATGGACAAGAATGCCTAAGAACCCTCTCTAGCTATCTATGCTTTTCTCGTCTCAAACTCTATTCATGCTACATCACAAAATTTGATCAAGTCAGATTCGAACCACTCTGTGTCAGGAGCACTCGGAGTCCTCGATTCGTCATAGACTTAAACTTCCAAAACTTCTTTGTGCTTTTCGGTCTGACCGATTCCTCCATTTCGGTCATACCGAGATCACTAAGTTGATCTAGGTTTTCAATCTCGGTGCAACCGATTTGAACCTTTCGGTCACATAGAGTTTCAGTAACTGCTTGCAGTTATGAATCTCGGTGCCACCGAGTTGTTCCACTCGGTCACACTGACAGGGTCGGGCTATATATACTCACGGGCAAAATTTTGGAAATTTCTCCGAAACCCCTTCGCCCACGCATAGCTCGCTCTGCCTCCTGTGTCTCCGGATCGTCCTCCTCGTCGCCAGCCGCCTCCTGTCGCTGGTCTCCGCCGCCGTCAACGGAATTATTCCCCGCCGTTGCCGCCGTAGCGAGTTCATCGCCGAACTAGGGTATGGACTCGACCACAGTGCTATCCCCGTCCGATTCCAAGCACATTGTGTTCATTATGATTCTTACCATGATTGAAACGCTTCTATCCAGTCAAAACACTCCGTAGATTAGAGTTGAATTGAAAATTTAGGGTTAGGTTTCCGCCGAAACCATCTCGGACCATCCGAGTTGTGGAACTCGGTACCACCGATTCGGCTCAGGCCATTGCACATGTAATTTTCGGTTTGACCGAGAATTGCAAATCGGTGTGACCAAGTTCAGAACTTTGTGAAACCCTAGCAGTCTCGGTGCCACCGAACTGTGACTCAGTCTGACCGAGTTCACTAGTTTAGGTTCCAACAGCTGCTTCGGTATCACCGAGTTTACAAATCGTTTGATCCGAAATGCTTTTTGTGGAAAACTAAAACTAAGTTTTTGACTCATTCTTTTGCAAAAACCTCTGCATTTTGTGATGCTCATCCACTCTATCTCATCTATATCTATTCACAAGGTCTGCTGTCAGTGTTTGCAATATGTTTGATCAGAGTGATAGCCAGAACAGGTCAGAGGAGCAGGTTCACCTGAGTGAGGGCACTAGTCCCTCTAGCAGTTCAGATGATGGTAGCAGGAGCACTCCCAGCAACTTGTCCAAAGATGCCACCAGAACAAGGAAGAAGAAAACTTCAGAGTCTGAGGATGAAGACTATGTGGCAGTTGAGGATGAGGCCACTTCCAAGAAGAAAGTGGTTAAGAAGGAATATAGCACTGCTGCTGCCACTAGGCCAGGCATGAAGCAAAAGGTTCCTGCAAAGAGAATTCCAATGTCTAAGGCCAGAGCATCTACTCAAGTCCCTTTGGGATCTGAACCCAAACAGGCTGCTGCAGAAGGGAAGAAGAGGAAGGAGAGGATCAAAAAGACCACTGCTATAGTGCTTGGGAGATCCTCAATCATGAGAGATTCTAAAGAGTAAGAGGAAGAAGAGGTTGTTGCACTAGCACCTAAGGCTCAGAAGCTTATGGGTGATGCTATCAGGACAGGGGCTGCTTCATCAAAGCCCAAAGAAGCACCCAAAGCAGCCTCCAAGCCCAAGAGTGCACCTAAGAGGAATACCAGGAGTATACCAGCTGCTGAGAAGAACAATGCCCCAGTGCCTGAAGTTGATGCTGATGAAGATGATGAAGGACAAGTCCTGAGGAAGCTCAAACCCAAGATTCCAGACCACAATGATGCTCATCCTGTGGCTGAGAACATGAAGATCAGGAGAGAATCAGGACTGAGGAAATGGAGAGAGACAGACCCATATGCTACAAGAAGAAGAACTGCTGTTGATTATAGGTTCCACACAAAGGAACAACAAGATTTCTATGAGACAGTGCTGCTAGACAAGAAGCCTATAGTGTGTGAAATGAGGTGGGTCGACTGGAAGTATATCAAGGAAAATGAGGAACACTATCCTGGTGTGTTTGACAGCTTCAGTGCTTGTGGAGTTGCAGACTTTGTTGCGCAGAAGCTCACAAATTGGAATGAGGAGCTCATAATGCAATTCTACTCCACATCACACTTCTATCCAGATGGCAGGATAGTATGGATGTCTGAAGGTACAAGGTACCACTCAACTATTGAGGAATGGGAAAATCTGATCAATGCTCCTAAGGAAGAACAAGATGACTTGGATGTCTATGCCAAGAAGAAGATGGATCACAACTCTATGGCAAACATGTACAAGGAGATTCCTGAAGATGATCTTGAGACTCACCAGTTTGGGTCAGTAAAACACTTGCTGTCAGGGCTGCCTACAATCAATTGGATCCTTAGGCACACTCTCTTGCCCAAGTCTGGTGATCACAGAATGATCAGAGGCCATGCAATTAACTTGCTACATATATTTGATGTGCCACAGAAGTTCAAGGTCATGAGCCTTATAGTTGAGACTATCAAGAGGACTGCAGCAGACCAGAAAAGAAGTTGTGGATATGCCCCACAAATCCAGGAGTTGATAAACTCAAAGATGGGCACAGGCACATACCTGTTGGATAAGGAACACTTGCCTATCTACCCAGACTTCGAGGACAATCAAGTTGTGATGAATGAGAATGAACCATCATCAGTACAAGCTCAAGAGAAGAAGGAGAAAGCAAAGAAAGAGAAGGCTGCCAAGATGCCAACTCAAGAGGAGGCATCTGAGTACTTTTTGAAAAGCAAGCAGGACCAGCTTGGTTATTTGATAGCATCAACTCTGAGGATTGAGAAGGGGTTGGCTACCCTAAATCAAAACCAGGAGAGCCTGGAAAGAATTATGGAACAAAAATTCTATGATTTAGATGTCAAATTAACTGAGATTCAGTCAGTTGTGGAGCAGCTACAGGATGACATGCAGGAGAGGAAGGGCAGAACAACCACTGATGCATTTGCCAGAGTGCCTAGAGCTCAGAGATCAACTGCAGTGCCAGTAACAGACACCAGAGCCACTTCATCTGCACCAGCTACAGCTTTAGTGCCACCAGCTCCAGCACCTACCCCAGCAGCTCCATCTACTTCGACTGAAGCCTTCGTTCTTGGAGTTCTCCGGACACCACCACCTGAAGACCAAGCCTGAGAGACGTTTTAGTGCTATGCATTTTCTATGAACTTTTTGGTAACTTGTTGCCAAAGGGGGAGAAAAATGTATAGATCATAGGCTTCGAGAGAGAGAGAGAGAGTTTGCTTTTGTTCTCTCTTGTCTTCTTGGTTGAACTTTGGTTGCTTTTGATTGCTTGAGATACTATGCTATTATCTGTGAGACATTGATGATCATGTGGTTGATCATAAGCTACACTTATGCTTGTTAGATGATATTATCTTACTTATCCTTATATGATCATTCACTTTGCTTGGTGATGAGTGCATGTATTTAATTCTTATCATTTTGAGCGCTCCACCAAGATGTATGTGACATGGAAGAGTAACCCATGATCCTAACTCATTGTGCATTTGTAGTCCAAAGCAAATCTTAAGATATGCACAAATTTAGGGGGAGCTCTTGCTTTTCACATACTTCTCAAAGCGACAATATCTTTCACTCTTATTATCATTTGTCGAAGCTTTGATCTATATGTTGTCATCAATTACCAAAAAGGGGGAGATTGAAAGTGCAACTATCCCTGGGTGGTTTTGGTAATTCCTAACAACATATAGCTCATTGAGCTAACATTATTCCAAGATTAATATTTCAGGAAAAGCTCAATGAATGGCATGGCATGGATGAGGAAAGTGGATCCCTCAAAATTCTAAGGACAAAAAGTTTGGCTCAAGCTTCAAGATCAAGACTCTACATTTTATATTTTAGTGATCCAAGATCACATTGAGTCTATAGGAAAAGCCAATACTATCAAGGAGGGATGAGGTGTTGCTTAATGGCTTGCTTGCTCAAAGTGCTTAGTGATATGCTCCAAAATCCTCAACTACCTTCCCACATCCACATATGACCTAAACCAAAAGTCAAACTCGGCCCCACCGATTCTTTCTATCCGGCGCCACCGAGTTTCAAATGTCATGGTCACTGCCACAAACCCTAGGTAAATCGGTCTCATCGATAGGGATCTCGGTCTCACCGAGATGGGATTGTAATCTCTCTGTTTCCCTTCATAACGATTCGGTCTTACCGAGATGAGCGATCGGTCCCACCGAGATTGCAATGTAAACTCTCTGTTTCCCTTTTGTAACATTTCGGTCTCACCGAGATGAGCGAATCGGTCCCACCGAGTTTACCTGACCAACTCTCTGCTTAGCTTATTACCAAAATCGGTCCCACCGAGTTTGTGTAGTCGGTCACATCGAGATTACGTTATACCCTAACCCTAACCATATCGGTCCTACCGAGTTGCATCTCAGTCCCACTGAAAATCCTAACGGTCACTAGGTTTGCTGAATCGGTCCGACCGAGTTTAACCATTCGGTCCCACCGAGTTTGGCAAATTGTGTGTAACGGTTAGATTTTGTGTGGAGGCTATATATACCCCTCCACCCACTCTTCATTCGTGGAGAGAGCCATCAGAACATACCTACACTTCCAATACATTTCTGAGAGAACCACCTACACTTGTGTTAAGGTCAAGATATTCCATTCCAACCATATGAATCTTGATCTCTAGCCTTCCCCAAGTTGCTTTCCACTCAAATCTTCTTTCCACCAAATCCAAATCCTGTGAGAGAGAGTTGAGTGTTGGGGAGACTATCATTTGAAGCACAAGAGCAAGGAGTTCATCATCAACACACCATTTGTTACTTCTTGGAGAGTGGTGTCTCCTAGATTGGCTAGGTGTCACTTGGGAGCCTCTGACAAGATTGTGGAGTTGAACCAAGGAGTTTGTAAGGGCAAGGAGATTGCCTACTTCGTGAAGATCTACCGCTAGTGAGGCAAGTCCTTCGTGGGCGATGGCCGTGACGGAATAGACAAGGTTGCTTCTTCGTGGACCCTTCGTGGGTGGAGCCCTCTGTGGACTCACGCAACCGTTACCCTCAGTGCTCCATCAACGTGGATGTACGATAGCACCACCTATCGGAACCACGACAAAAACATCCGTGTCTCCAATTGCGTTTGAATCCTCCAAACCCTTCCCTTTACATTCTTGCAAGTTGCATGCTTTACTTTCTGCTGCTCATAAACTCTTTTGCATGCTTGCTTGAATTGTGTGGAGATTGCTTGACTTGTGCTAAGATAGCTAAAATCTGCCAAGAACTAAAATTGGGAAAAGGCTAGATTTTTATTTGGTCAAGTAGTCTAATCACCCCCCCCCCTCTAGACATACTTTCGATCCTACACTACTTCCTCTGTTCCAAAATAGATGACTCAACTTTGTACTAACTTTATATAAAGTTAGTACAAAGTTGAGTCGTCTATTTTGCAACGGAGGGAGTGTAAGTGTACGAAAGCTTAAACTGAAAACTAAGTTGGTGGGCATCCAACTTGCTTGCTCTAGAAGACCTCGGGCATTTGAGGAAGCCCATCATCGGAATATACAAGCCAAGTTCTATAATGAAAATATTGAAGGAAATATGCCCTATAGGCAATAATAAAGTTGTTATTTATATTTCCTTATATCATGATAAATGTTTATTATTCTTGCTAGAATGGTATTAACCGGAAACTTAGTACATGTGTGAATACATAGACAAACAAATCCCTAGTATGCCTCTACTTGACTAGCTCGTTAATCAAAGATGGTTAAGTTTCCTGCCCATAGACATGTGTTGTCATTTGATCAACGGGATCACATCATTAGAGAATGATGTGATGGACAAGACCCATCTGTTAGCTCAGCATTATGATCATTTAGTTTTATTGCTATTGCTTTCTTCATGACTTATACATATTCCACTGACTATAAGATTATGCAACTCCCGAATGCTGGAGGAGCACTTTGTGTGCTATCAAACGTCACAACATAACTGGGTGATTATAAAGATGCTCTACAGGTGTCTCCGATGGTGTTTGTTGAGTTGGCATAGATCAAAATTAGGATTTGTCACTCCGAGTATCGGAGAGGTATCTATGGGCCCTCTCGGTAATGCACATCACTATAAGCCTTGTAAGAAACGTGACTAATGAGTTAGTTACAAGATGATGCATTATGGAACGAGTAAAGAGACTTGCCAGTAATGAGATTGAACTAGGTATGATGATACCAACGATCGAATCTCGGGAAAGTAAAATACCGATGACAAAGGGAATGACGTATGTTGTTATGCGGTTTGACCGATAAAGATCTTCGTAGAATATGTAGGAGCCAATATGAGCATCTAGGTTCCCCTATTGGTTATTGATCGGAGATGTGTCTCGGTCATGTCTACATAGTTCTCGAACCAATAGGGTCCGCACGCTTAATGTTTGATGATGATTTGTATTATGAGTTATGTGATTTGATGACCGAAGTTTGTTCGGAGTCTCGGATGAGATCACGGACATGATGAGGAGTCTCTAAATGGTCAAGAGGTAAAGATTGATATATTGGAAGGTTATATACGGACATCGGAATGGTTCCTATAAGGTTCGGGGATTTTTCGGAGTATCGTGAGGTTACCGGAACCCACCGGGAAAGTTATTGGGCCTAATGGGCCATAGTGGAGGGGAAGAGGCAGGCCACAGGAGGTGGGGCGCGCCCCCCTTTCCCCAATCCGAATTGGACAAGGGGAGGGGCGCGACCCCCCTCTTTCCTTCTCCCTCACCCTCTTTTCCCCTTTCCCCCTCTCCGTTGGAAGGAAAGGGGGGCAAATCCTACTAGGTTTGGAGTCCTAGTAGGACTCCCCCCTTGGCGCGCCTCCCCCTTGGACGGCCTCCTCCTCCTCCTTTATATACGTGGGCAGGGGCACCCCGAAGCACACTAGACAATCTCTTAGCCGTGTGTGGTGCCCACCTCCACAGTTTAACACCTCGGTCATATCGTCGTAGTGCTTAGGCGAAGCCCTACGCCGGTGACTTCATCATCACCGTTGCCATGCCATCGTGCTGGCGGAACTCTCCCTCGACCCTCTACTTGATCAAGAGCTCGAGGGACGTCATCATGCTGAACGTGTGCTGAACACGGAGGTACCGTACGTTCGGTACTTGGATCGGTTGGATCATGAAGACGTTCGACTACATCAACCGCATTACTAAAAACTTCCGCTTTCGGTCTATGAGGGTACGTGGACACACACTATAGGAATCAGGAACTTTGCCATCTGCCATGGCGGACAGCAAAGGCATGCCTGGCAGACGGCAAGATGGCAAAAGGTTCGACTGAACAAGCTACGGCAAAGGCATCTTTACCGTCTGCTGGCGAGCGACAAATATGAAATGGTCGATGACGTCCGCCAGCAGACGACAAAGGACCTGGACAGCAGACGTGTGAGCTACAGGCCATTAGTTTGTTAACAGCTTGCTTTGCCGTCCGCCGGCGGACGGCAAAGACCTATGCATATTTGCCGTTGGCTGGCGGACAACAAAGACCTTTGAATATGTGCCGTCCGCTAGCGGATGGCATAGCGGTCCACGTGGCAGCACCTGAGGGGCTGGCCTATTTGATTTCTTTGTCGTCCGCTGGCTGATGGCGAAGATGCAATGGTCTTTGTCGTCTGCCGGCGGACGGCAAAGCATCCAAATAGGCCAGCCTACTGCCCCAGGTTGCACAGGTAGCTGACACGTGGCATACTTGCCATCTGCTGGTTGATGGGAAAGCTCTTTGTCATCTGCCAGCAGATGGCAAAGAGCCTGTATAGCCCCTGTTTTTCTGTTTTTTTCTTAAATTCATTCAATTTCACAGATATATATATATACACACATAGGAAAATACTTTCGACAAGCATACCAACACATATACATACCAAATCATATCCAACACATATACATAGAAAATCAAAAGTCCATATGCAACATATATAGCTAGCCAACATATCCAACAAGAAGCATACAATGGTTTCATCCATACATACATATATAGGTAGCAAGTTTCACATTGTTCATCCTACAAAATCAAAACAAGAAGGAAGCATAAAGAGAAGAGTAGACTCCATCAATGCAAGCTTCCTCATCTAACGCAAATCTACAAATTAGGAAAGAAGAAAGTTAGAAGAAGAAGAAGAAGACTAGTTAGAAGAAGAAGAAGAAGAAGAAGAACGAGAAGAAGAAGAAGAAGAAGAAGATTTTTTTCTTCTCTTTCTTTTTCTCCTCCTCTCCTCTTCTTTATCTTCTTCTTATTCTAACTAACGTAGGAAAATGACATTTTATTTCTAAGCTAGGTAAAAATGCGAAGTGTAGGTCATTTTAGAGCTAAGCTAGGTAAATAGGTCATTTTGGAGCTTAGTAAGGTTATTATGTCATTTTCGAGGAAAATAAGCTAAATCTATATCATTTTGGAGGTAACAAAGATTATCATGTCATTTTTGACCTAAGTATGCTAAGTATGTCATAAATGAACTGAAGAAGCTAAGTATAGCTCATTTTTATCTAACTTAGATAATTATGCCATTTAGGAGGAAAATAAGTTAAGTATCCATTTGTAAAGCAAAACACTAAAGAAAACTTACCCTCATCACAACAAATGTGATGAAGATCGCAACTAAGGTAACAATTGATCCAACGGCATAATGATACCAAGCCTCATTATCAATGGCATATTTTCTAATCTTCTTAAGCTTTAGGCGCATTGCATCCATCTTCAAGCGCATTGCATTCATCTCCATCTTGTGATCATCGACGACATCGGCAACATACAACTCCAATGTCATCTTCTCTTTTTCAATTCTTTTAATTTTTTCTTTCAAATACTCATTTCCTTTTTCAACTAAATTTAACTTCTCGACAAGAGGGTCGGTTTCAAATTCCGGTTTACATACCTCCTAGATTAAAATATCTCTATGTCAACTTGATGGCCATAATTGTCATAAGTGCGAAATGCAACAAATAGTTATGAAAGAGAATTTACCACATCTGAATCATAAAGCGGGCGAGGGCCGACGGGACGGACATCAAGACCATGTCACTATGTATAACAAATAATCATACAAAGTAAGAAAATTATACATACAACTATATAAATCATACAATCATACAAATAACTGTATAAATCAAGTACAACATAAAAATTTGAATACCTAATAATAATCTGGATCGTCGGGTTCAATAAATGCTTTGGGATCAATAAATGCATCATCATCATCACTATCGGTAGTGACGTGCTCATCATCATCATTAATAAATGCATCATCATGTGGAAGGCCACCTTTATGTAACCGGTCAAGCATTGACAGGTCATCCGCAGCAGTAACCTCTTCTAGTTCAGGCTCTTCTTGTTCCGGCTCAGGGGTGAAGTCGGGTTTACTGTCGCTATGTACTTCAATGTTCTTGGGTGAAGTAGAGCGGTTCTTGAAACATTTTTTGGAAAGACGTATTTCTTGGAAGAATTCTCCTTCATATGTGTCTGGGTTAATGTGAGGTTCATAATCCTCTTCATTGGGGGGAGGTGGTCTAACACGTGGCAACACTTCATAAACGACATCCCAACCATTGAGATTTGGATCACTTTGATAGGCCCACGGTAGATAGAAAACTTGGGTTGCCTATTGAGCCATAATATAGACATCGAGAACATCCAAATGGGTGCTTTGTTTGATTTCCACTAGCTCTAAGTGTTCATGAGTCCTTCTAGTCTCCTTCGGCTGGAACCAATAACATTTGAAGACTACGACGTTTGGTGGGTTTGCACCATATAATTGAAGTTCATAAATTGCTTCAACTCTTCCATAATACTCGGTATCTCCTTCGCCGATAGCAGAGACACAACAATTTGTAGACTTTCGGTCGACCATAGATAGCTCTTTGCCATAGGTACGAAAGCGATACCCGTTGATGTCGTATCTGTTAAATGAACGGACCTTAAAGTCAAAACCATTAGCGACTTGTCTCAATTCGGCGTCCATTAACTTTGAATTAGCCTACAAGTTTAATACGAAAGGGATTGTTGCATTAGCCACAAATTAGACGAAGAAATGAAATGGTCTAATGGAAATTACCGTTTGTTTGAACCAAGAGATGAAACCGGGATAGCCGCCTCCATGCTTTGCCAGAAGCTCATACTCTTCGACGAAATCCTTTTGGATCACCGCTCCATACGAGAATTTGGCGACGTATCGACTATATCATATTTATCCGGGAATAAGAGCAGTTCAAAGGAATTAGAAGTTGTGAAACAATGTATCAAGAACTTACTCAATGTACGACCGCACTTCTGTTTGGTTGGTGAAGATATAAAACGAAATGATCTGTCATTCTTCGAAATCCAACGTTATGGAATTAGAAGCACCGGCTAGTGCGATATCCCCTTTGAATAGGCTAAGGTTGGATCCACCCTTGTTAGGTTCATCGGCATTGTACCGAGGCTTTGGATTATAATGACGATTTTTGGCTTCGTAGTGTGCTTTCACAAAGTTTGCCGCCTCCTCGGTAATGAATGCCTTAGCCATCGATGCTTCAATTCTACGTTTATTTTTACATTTTGCTCGTAGCGTCTTCTGCATCCTCTCAGTGGCGTAGCACCAACGATTTTGCACGGCCCCCCAAACTTGCCTTGGTTGGGAGATGAAAAAATCAAGTGCTGCATTGGATTAAAGAAGCCCAGCGAAAAGATCTTCTCTAACTTGCAGATCAACTCCGACGCCAACTCTTTCATTTCTTCTAGCAGGCCAGGTGATGGTTCTTTCGCACAAAGAACACGGAAGAAATAGCTCAGCTCTGCCAGTACTAGCCATTCACCCTCACGGATGAATCCATGCAACATCACTGGCATTACCCGCTCAATCCATATGTGCCAATCATGACTGTTGAGACCAAATACTTCAATTTATCAAGACTCGCTCCCCTCTTTAGATTCGCTGCATACCCATCGGGGAACATCAACTGTTGTTGCACCCACAAGATAATTTCCCTCGTAGTTGTCCTTCCAAGATTGAACCATGCCTTTGCTTCGTCCAGTTCTGCTTTCCTTTCGGTTATTTCATGTTTTGTAACGGCCTATCACATAGCGCCTCCAGATCGACTCTAGCCTTAGTATTATCCTTTGACTTCCCATCTATGCCGAACAATGTACCAAAAAGTGCCTCGACGATATTCTTCTCAGTGTGCATCACGTCGATATTGTGTGGGCAAAGGAGGTCTTTGAAGTAAGGCAGATCCCACAAGCATGTCTTGTGAGTCTAGGCGTGTTTCGAATTATACCCCTTGAAATACCCTGGATGCTTTGGATCTGGCTCGAGAGCATTTAACTGATCTAGCTAGGGTCTCTTGGCCTGTCAACGCAGGTGGTGCAGAGTTTTTGACAACTCTACCTCTGATGAAGTTCTTCTTGTCTTTCCTAAACTTATGGCGAGTATCCAAGAACTGTCTATGCATGTCGAAGCAAGAATACTTGCGACCGGCCTGAAGTCAACAAAACTCAAGAGCTCCCTTGCATGTGGGGCACGGGAACCTTCCATGCACACACCAGCCAACGAATAGCGCATACGCCGGCAAGTCATGCGTCGAGTACATGTACCAGACACACATTATGAAGTTCTGTTTGCTAAAGGCGTCGTATGTCTTGAACCCATTATCCCAGGCTTCTTACAGTTCGTCCTTCAGTGGCTGCATTTAACATGTGAATTGGTTTCTACTTTAACATGAGAATTTTTATAGGAAAGAATTGTTGTTATGATGCTAGGAAAAGTGATTGAAATTTTCATTGATCATTTACACTTCATAAATTATTTCTTTTATCATTTACCTACTCGAGGACGTGTAGAAATTAAGCTTGGGGATGCTGATACATCTCCAACGTATCTATAATTTATGAAGTATTCATGCTCATATATTATCATTCTTGGATGTTTTCCAATCATTTTTTGGGACTAACCTATTGACCCAGTGCCTAGTGCCAGTTCCTGTTTTTTGCTTGTTTATTACATCGCAGGAAATCAATATCAAATGGAGTCCAAACACCGCGAAACTTTTTGTGGGTTTTTATGGACCAGAAGACATCCAATGGGCCAGAGAAGCACCTGGGGGTGCCCCGAGGGGGGCACAACCAACCAGGGAGCGCCTGGTGTCCCAGGCGTGCCCAGGTGGGTTGTGCCCACCTCGGTGGCCTCCCATACCCCCTCTTTGCCCTAAAAATCTTCAAATATTCCAAAAACCCTTGGGGTAACCCTAGATGAGAAGTTCCACCGCCGCAAGCCTCTGTAGCCACTGAAAACCAATCTAGACCCGGTTCCGGCACTCCGCCAAAGGGGGAAATCATCACCGGTGGCCATCTTCATCATCCCGGCGGTCACCACGATGAGGAGGGACTAGTCCACCCTCGGGGCTGAGGGTTTGTACGAGTAGCTATGTGTTTAATCTCTCTCTCCATCTCTTTCTCGCTCTCTCTCTCATGTTCTTGGGATGTCACGGTCTTGATGTATCGCGGGCTTTGTTAATATAGTCGCATCATATCGTGTTTTCCCCTCTCTATCTTATTGGGATGAATTGAGTTTTTCCGTTTGAGATTTCATTGTTATTGGATTGATACTTTATGGATTTGAGAGCACTTGATATATGTTTTGCATATGAATATTCGTGGTGACAATGGGGTATCATATTGATTCACTTGATATGGGTTTTGGTACTCAACTAGCGGACTCCCGCGGTGACATTGGGGTAATGTGTGCATAGGGGTTGATGCACGTTCTCGTCTTTTGTTTCTCCGGAGCCGTGGAGGGGTCTCCCGCACGGCGGCCACACCATCCGCGCATGTCGAAAAAATTATGCCCGGCCGACACACGTCTCAACTGTTAACGTCTGTAATAATAACAACCCCATCACCCGCATCTAATCTAAGTGATTTAATCAAACATATAGATGAAAAAAAGTAAAAAGTAAAAAAATCGCACAAATCTCTGCGTAAGATCAATGACATGTAATTTAGATGTGCGATACTTATAACATATTTAGATGTGCTTTAGCAAAACTGATATGTTATGTCACGGTGGTTTTTCCTTTCACGGTTTTGTTTTTGAAACAAGACAAAAGATTTGCCATTCATTGTTTCAGACAAAAGCCGCAAAGCAGCAAAAATGAAAAATCAATAATAGGTCTACTCTCGCAGCATTACAACACTCATATGCTTCGCAATGGCCACCGTCCAAAGAGACACCTCCGCTTTGATCTACTGATCAGAACCGTGGATGGGATGTCCGTGTTTCAAAAGACCCTGGCATTACACTCTGCCAATATCTCCCTTGAGAGAGCATCATCAGGGAGGCCAGCGCCTTAGGGGATCCAAGGTGAATCTGAAGGTTGTCGTTCCGCCATGCTCTCACGGAAGCCATTGTGTGCCTAGCCGTCGTAGATATGTGACCATGGAAGATTATGGCTCCAAATAAGGGTGGTGTAGCGGCATTGGAAAAGGAGATGGGCAGCCGAATCTTGGTATTGCTTGCAAGGAGGGCAGAAGCCACAATTTGGCGAGCCGTGACGTATCAGTCGATCTGATGTACAAATCCTATTTTGAAGGAAAAGTCACGCAAAGAACTTGCACCGTGGCAGGCCCAAACATTCCACACTGAGTGAACGAGATCCGACGAGTGAGTCCCTCAAACTGAGCCTTGTAGGTTGAGGAAGTAGAGTACACCCCATCCTTGGTGAACTTCCAGATGATGGAATCTTCTATGTCATCAATCAAAGAGATCATGGAAATCTTCTCCCAGAGGTTAGAAGACTGACGGACATGGCCAAGCGACAAGCCATTGGAGGTGTCGATGAGAGAAATCCATCTATTGTTGGTAAGGGCTTGCTGGATGGAGGAATTCTTCCTGCGGGAAATGGCAAAGGTGCTCGGTGCTAAGTAACGGGGACACAAGCCGTGTAGCCATGGCGAGTTCCAGAACCTGACTATGCGCCCGTTTCCCACAGTGCCTATTGTAGCAGCCACAAAAAAATCCGGTCATCTCCGGTGCATGGAGATCCCATGCCTATCCAAGGCTTGCTTTTATCCACCCATTCGAACCAAACGGAGAGCCTTAGAGAATTTGTCTAGATTGAGCACGCCTAGGCCATAAAATTGTTTAGGCTTGCAGACGAGATCCCAATTGATCTTGCATTTTCCTCCCAAAACTTTGTCCATACCCGCCCAAAGGTAAGCACACCGAAGGCTGTCAATTGCATTTAGGACCTCCACGTGGATGTCAAAAGCGTGAGATGATAAATCACGATGGCCATGAGGACCGCTTTAATGAGAACCACACACCCAACACTGCCAGCGCGTCTTCCCTGCCAAGGGGGAGCTTGCCAGTGACCTTGTCAATGGTTTTTTCTTTCTTTCATAGTGATAGATTTACAATCAAGAGGCAAAAATTTCTCGGTACATGGTGGTCCTCTTTGTAGTCATATAACAGTGCTACACTCAGTACGACTAAGCATCACTAATCGATCTACTATGCGATATTGTTCCTTATAGGCTTATGTGGAATAAACTCTCTATTTTTCGTGAATGGTCTGATCTCTCTGCTAGGTGACCATAAGCAAAGGGAGACAAGCCATCACTAGATAAAATCGCGAGCGCTTCAGAGGTGTCTCGCTGGACAAGGACCATGCATTTTAATGCTAGATGGCTAAAGCCATACCCTGCATCATTGCATGGATCTCTGCTTCTAATGCATAGATAAGGCCCTACTTGACTATCTCTAGACCATCCTCACCCCCTCCACACCGATAAGGCATCGTCGAAAAAACCCGTACCTGCAGCTAGAACTTAGCATGTTAGAGTCTAGCACACAAACCCTTGGCCAATAGTGCTTGGTTAAAAACTCTCATATCTTTTGAACCCATGTTGTCATTCGATTTTGGTAAGCCTCAATTTGTCCCATCTAAGCCACACCATTTTTTCTCCATGCCCCACCAGTACTTCCGCAGTAAATGTGTTAAACCATCACAAAAAGATGCAAGTAGATAGAACACACTCATTACACAAGTGGGAATAGCTTAAGCAATAGACTTCATTAGAAACTCCTTACTGTCTGTTGACCTATATTGTTCACTCCAGTCAACTAACCTTTTGCTTAAGATTGCTTGCAAGGTCTCAAACGTACCCTTATCCATTCTCACTTCGGGCACAGGAAGGCCCAAATATCTGGGTTCAAACACTTTTCCCAAAACACTCTTGACTTCCTCGGTCACCCCTCCGAGCAATTGCTTGAAAAAGGATGAAACGCTTTGAAGGGTTTATAAGTTGACCCATAATGCATGGAAAATAAGATGCCCCCTATCTAGTTTATTATGGTAGCCCAACCTAAAATTTTATTCTATAAGTAGGTGAATTGTTCTAAAAATATACAAAACTCCCATGCGCGCAAAGGGGACAAAAAATGTTTTGAGGTAACTACCATATTTTATCAGCCATTTTATTGCTAATATGACTACATACTAAAAATGGCAATTGAATCAATACTTATTGACTTACAAAAAGTATGCTTTATTTGGTAAGCCAATAAGACGTGGGCAAGTTGAGGAGGACGGTGTTTCGGTGCACAAGGGCATATGCTCTCGTGGATAAATGGTAAAAAATGTAAAAATAGATGAACAAATTTTCTAGGTGTCTGCAAAATTTTGTGGTGATATGACACTAGAGGAGCTTTGGACAAAAAAAGTCAGAGTTTTGAGAAAGGTTCAAAAAATTCAAGATAGAACTATTGATTTTGTTTTTCTTTTTGCTCCCAGGTCGCCCAATGTCATATTGTCATGAAATTTTGCACGCACATAGGAAACCTGTTCGTTTTTATGCCAAAACATCATATTTGTTTGATTTTCTTGTTATTTTATTTGAATTTACTGTCCACCTAAGAGCAGATGAAGTCGTGATCATTGTTGGGGAACATAGTATTTCAAAAATTTGCATACGATCACGCAAGATCTATCTAGGAGAAGCATAGCAACGAGCGGGGAGAGAGTGTCCACATACCCTCGTAGACCGAAAGCGGAAGCGTTAAGTAACATGGTTGATGTAGTCGAGCGTCTTCGCGATCCAATCAATCAAGTACCGAACGCACGACACCTCCGCGATCTGCACACGTTCAGCTCGGTGACATCCCTCGAACTCTAGACCCAGCTGAGGCCGAGGGAGAGTTTCGTCAGCACGACGGCGTGTTGACGATGATGATGAAGTTACCGACGCAGGGCTTCACCTAAGCACTACGACAATATGACCGAGGTGGAAATCTGTGGAGGGGGGCACCGCACATGGCTAAGAAATCAACTTGTGTGTCTATGGGGTGCCCCCTCCCCCGTATATAAAGGAGTTGAGGAGGGGGCCGGACGGCCTCATGGGGTGCGCCCCAAGGGGGGAATCCTACTCCTACTAGGAGTAGGTTCCCCCTTTCCTAGTCCAACTAGGAGGAGGAAGGAAGGGGAAGAATAGAAGAAGGAAAGGGGGGCCGGCCCCCTCCCCAATTCGGATTGGGATTGGGGGGGGCCTCCTCTTGGCCGCCTCCTCTCTCTTCCACTAAAGTCCATGAAGGCCCATTAACCCCCTTGGGGGTTCTGGTAACCCCCCGATACTCCGGAAAATGCTCGAACCTATCCGAAACCTTTCTAGTGTCCAAACATAACCTTCCAATATATCAATCTTCATGTTTCGACCATTTCAAGAATCCTCGTCATGTCCGTGATCACATCCGAGACTCCGAACAACCTTCGGTACATCAAATCACATAACTCACAATACATATCGTCATCGAATGTTAAGTGTGCAGACCCTACGGGTTCGAGAACTATGTATACATGACCGAGACTCATCTCCGGTTAATAACCAATAGCGGAACCTGGATGCTCATATTGGTTCCTACATATTCGACGAAGATCTTTATCGGTCAAACCGCATAACAACATACGTTATTACCTTTGTCATCGGTATGTTACTTGCCCGAGATTCGATCGTAGGTATCATCATACCTAGTTCAATCTCGTTATCGGCAAGTCTCTTTACTCGTTCCGTAATGCAACATCCCGCACCTAACTCATTAGTCACATTGCTTGCAAGGCTTATAGTGATGTGCATTACCGAGAGGGCCCAGAGATATCTCTGCGACAATCGGAGTGACAAATCCTAATCTCGATCTATGCCAACTCAACAAACACCATTGGAGACACCTGTAGAGCATCTTTATAATCACCCAGGTATGTTGTGACGTTTGATAGCACACTAAGTGCTCCTTCGGTATTCGGGAGTTGCATAATCTCATAGTCATAGGAACATGTATAAGTTATGGAGAAAGCAATAGCAATAAACTAAATGATCATAGTGCTTAAGCTAACAGATGGGTCATGTCAATCACATCATTCTCTAATGATGTGATCCCATTCATCAAATGACAACTCATGTCTATGGTTAGGAAACTTAACCATCTTTGATTAACGAGCTAGTCAATGTAGAGGCATACTAGTGACACTCTGTTTGTCTATGTATTCACACATGTACTAAGTTTTCGGTTAATACAATTCTAGCATGAATAATAAACATTTATCATGATATAAGGAAATATAAATAACAACTTTATTATTGCCTCTAGGGCATATTTCCTTCAGTTTCCCACTTGCACTAGAGTCGGTAATCTAGATTACATTGTAATGATTCTAATACCCATGGAGTCTTGGTGTTGATCATGTTTTGATCTGAGAGAGGCTTAGTCAACGGGCCTGCAACATTCAGATCCTTATGTATCTTGCAAATCTCTATGTCTCCCTCCTTGACTTGATCGCAGATGGAATTGAAGTGTCTCTTGATGTGCTTGGTTCTCTTGTGAAATCTGGATTCCTTTATCAAGGCAATTGCACCAGTATTGTCACAAAAAGATTTTCATTGGACCTGATGCACTAGGTATGACACCTAGATAGGATATGAAATCCTTCATCCAGACTCCTTCATTTGCTGCTTCTGAAGCAGCTATGTACTCCGCTTCACACGTAGATCCCTCCACGATGCTTTGCTTAGAACTGCACCAACTGACAGCTCCATCATTCAATAAAAATACGTATCCGGTTTGTGACTTAGAGTCATCCGGATTAGTGTCAAAGCTTGCATCGACGTAACCATTTACGACAAGCTCTTTGTCACCTCAATAAACGAGAAACATATTGATGACCCACAAGTATAGGGGATCTATCGTAGTCCTTTCGATAAGTAAGAGTGTCGAACCCAACGAGGAGCAGAAGGAAATGATAAACAGTTTTCAGCAAGGTATTCTCTGCAAGTACTGAAATAAGTGGTAACAGATAGTTTTGTGATGAGATAATTTGTAACAAGCAACAAATAACACAAGTAAATAAAGTGCAGCAAGGTGGCCCAATCCTTTTTGTAGCAAAGGACAAGCCTAGACAAACTCTTATATAAGGAAAAGCGCTCCCGAGGACACATGGGAATATCGTCAAGCTAGTTTTCATCACGTTCATATGATTCGCGTTCGGTACTTTGATAATTTGACATGTGGGTGGACCGGTGCTTGGGTGCTGTTCTTACTTGAACAAGCACCCCACTTATGATTAACCTCTATTGCAAGCATCCGCAACTACAACAAAAGTATTAAGGTAAACCTAACCATAGCATGAAACATATGGATCCAAATCAGCCCCTTACGAAGCAACGCATAAACTAGGGTTTAAGCTTCTGTCACTCTAGCAACCCATCATCTACTTATTACTTCCCAATGCCTTCTTCTAGGCCCAAATACTGGTGAAGTGTCATGTAGTCGACGTTCACATAACACCACTAGAGGCTAGACAACATACATCTCATCAAAATATCGAGCGAATGCCAAACTCACATGACTACTAATAGCAAGACTTCTCCCTTGTCCTCAGGAACAAACATAACTACTCACAAAGCATAAACATGTTCATAATCAGAGGGGTATTAATATGCATATAGGATCTGAACATATGATCTTCCACCAATTAAACCAACTAGCATCAACTACAAGCAATAATTAACACTACTAGCAACCTACTAGCACCAATCCCGGACTTGGAGACAAGAATTGGATACAAGAGATGAACTAGGGTTTTGAGATGAGATGGTGTTGATGAAGATGTTGATGGAGATTTCCCTCTCCTGATGAGAGGAGCGTTGGTGATGACGATGGCGATGATTTCCCCCTCCGGGAGGGAGGTTTCCCCGGCAGAACAGCTCTGCCGGAGCTCTAGATTGGATCCGCCAAGGTTCCGCCTCGTGGTGGCGGAGTTTCGTCCCGAAATGTTGCTTGCTATTGTTTTCTCGACGAAAGACTTCATATAGGAGAAGATGGTCATCGGAGAGCCACCAGGGGGCCCACGAGGTAGGGGGGTGCGCCCTAGGGGGGCTCCCCCCACCCTTGTGAGAAGGGTGTGGGCCCCCTGGTCTTCATCTTTGGCAAGGATTTTTCATTATTTATTATAAGGTGTTCCGTGGAGTTTCAGGACTTTTGGAGTTGTGCAGAATAGGTCTCTAATATTTGCTCCTTTTCCAGCCCAGAATTCCAGCTGCCGGCATTCTCCCTCATTATGTAAACCTTGTAAAATAAGAGAGAATAGCCATAAGTATTGTGACATAATGTGAAATAACAGCCCATAATGTAATAAATATTGATATAAAAGCATGATGCAAAATGGACGTATCAAATCCCCCAAGCTTAGACCTCGCTTGTCCTCAAGCGAAAAGCCGAAATCAAAAAATATGTCCACATGTTTAGAGATGAAGGTGTCGATAAAAATAAAATACGGACATGAGGGCATCATGATCATTCTTATAACAACAGCTTATATAATTTTTGTCATATGATCTCTAATGCTATAGTAATAATTCAATCACAATATCAAGTATGAATCGTAAACTTCATTGAAAGCTAACAAACTACAATCTCGGTCATTGAAGCAATTGCAATTTATCATAACATAGAAAAGAGTCAATGTATAAGAGCTTTTCAGCAAGTCCACATACTCAACTATCATATAATCTTTCACAATTGCTGACACTCACGTAATACTTATGGGTGTGGAGTTCTAATCGGACACAGAGAAAGATAGGGGCTTATAGTCTTTCCTCCCAACGTTTTACCTCAAGGGTAATGTCAACAGTAATAGTTCATTAAAACCCACATCCAATTAGCCATATATACCGGGATCTTTCCAACATATTGTGCTTGCCAAAGGGTAAAATGTAAAAAAGGAAAGGTGAAGATCACCATGACTCTTGCATAAGGTAGAAGATAATGATAAAAGATAGGCCCTTCGCAGAGGGAAGCAGAGGTTGTCATGCGCTTTTATGGTTGGATGCACAAAATCTTAATGCGAAAGAACGTCACTTTATATTGCCCCTTGTGATATGAACCTTTATTATGCAGTCCGTTGCTTTTATTACTTCCACATCACAAGATCGTATAAAGCTTATTTCTCCCACACCAATCAATCAGACATATTTAGAGAGCAATTTTTATTGCTTCGCACCGATGACAACTTACTTGAAGGATCTTACTCAATCCATAGGTAGGTATGGTGGACTCTCATGGCAAAACTGGTTTAAGGGTATTTGGAAGCACAAGTAGTATCTCTACTTGGTGCTGAGAATTTGGCTAGCATGAGGGGGAAAGGCAAGCTCAACATGTTGGAGGATCCAAGACAATATAATTTATCTCAAATGTAAGAAAACATAACCCATTATGTTGTCTTCCTTGTCCAATGTCAACTCTTTAGCATGTCATATTTTAATGAGTGCTCACAATCATAAAACTTGTCCAAGATAGTATATCTATATGTGAGGACCTCTCTTTCTTTATTACTTCCTATTAATTGCAACGATGACCAAAACTATGCTTGTCAACTCTCAACAACTTTTACTCATCATACTTTTTCTATGTGAGCTCATTACTCTCCATGAGATCCATATGGTCTCTTTGTTTCTTTTTATTTCTTTCTCTTTTCTTTTGTTCACTTAGGATCATGGCAAAATAATAAAGCCCTTGACTCAACACTAATATTTATTATATAGCTCATGGACTCGATTACATAGAAGGATAATAAGGCAAAACTCACAACTATATCATGCCATAAACTTTATTCTACTAGATCAAAATACTACTAATAAGATCGAACTAAGGAAAACGGTACAGATAAAAGTGATGGTGATACGATATCAGGGCACTCCCCCAAGCTTGGCTGTTGCCAAGGGGTGTGCCCATACCCATGTTATTATATCTCCTTGGTTGGTGAAGAAGGTGGAGGTGTTGTTGATGATGGATAGTCGCGCATCGAGCGTAGAAGGTCTTCTAACTTGCGGATAATGCCCTTGAGTGCGATGATATGCTCCTTCAACAAAATATTTTCACGTGTGAGATACTTATTTTGTATACGAGCCAACTCAATCATCTTGAAAGCTTCGATTTCTGTAGGGGTAAGAAGATTATGATCCAGTTGAAGGGTGTCTTCTATTGCTGGAACTTGGTCCTCCACGGCCTTCTTGATCCCTTCATCCTTGTTGATCTCCGTAGGTTCTTCTCTCTTCAGCTCTATCTGCATTAGCCAAGCATCATTGCCCTCATGGTTGGAGGAGGAGGGAGACGACATAGTGCCTGGCCTTGACAACCCTGATAGAAAACAGCTCGAAACAAAGGCAGGAGATTTTTGCGTGATACGGGAGTCAAAACCTTCGGGAGAATATATAGTGAATTTTTACCGACCAAAATACGTATCGTGCAAGAAAACGGAGTCCGGAAGGCACACGAGGTAGGGGGCGCGCCCAGGGGGTAGGGAGCGCCCTCCACCCTCGTGAGGCCCTCGTGTCCTTCCTGGACTGGTACTTAATTTTCCATTTTTCTAAATATTCCAAAATGGAGAAATATTGCCTTAAAATTGTTTTGGAGTCGGTTTACTTACCGTACCACATACCTATTCCTTTTCGGAGTCTGAAACGTTCTGGAAAGTGTCCCTTATGTATTCCTTCGGGGTTACGATTTCAATAATATTGGTTTCAATATTTATGGGATTACCTGAGATATAATGTTTGATTCTTTGACCGTTTACCACCTTAGGATTTGTGCCTTCGAAGTTTTTGATTTTTATGGCACCGAAACGATAGACCTCCTCGATAACATAGGGGCCTTCCCATTTAGAGAGAAGTTTCCCTGCAAAAAATCTTAAACGAGAGTTGTATAGCAATACATAATCACCTACATTAAAATCACGCTTTTGTATCCTTTTGTCATGCCATCTTTTAACCTTTTCTTTAAACAACTTGGCATTTTCATAAGCTTGGGTTCTCCATTCATCAAGTGAGCTAATATCAAATAACCTCTTTTCACCGGCAAGTTTGAGATCATAGTTGAGCTCTTTAATAGCCCAATATGCCTTATGTTTTAGTTAGAGGTAAGTGACATGCTTTTCCATATACCATTTTATACGGAGACATACCCATAGGATTTTTATATGCATTTTTATAGGCCCATAATGCATCATCAAGTTTCTTGGACCAATTCTTTCTAGACCTATCGACAGTCTTTTGCAAAATTAATTTGACTTCTCTATTACTCAATTCTACTTGACCACTAGACTGTGGGTGATACGGAGATGCAATTATATGATTGACGTCATATTTAGCAAGCATTTTACGCAAAGCACCATGAATAAAATGTGAACCACCATCAGTCATTAAATATCTAGGGACTCCAAACCTCGGAAAAATAACTTCTTTAAGCATTTTAATAGAAGTGTTATGATCAGCACTACTAGTTGGAATAGCTTCTACCCACTTAGTAACGTAATCAACAGCAACTAAAATATGTGTATATCCATTAGAGGCAGGAAAAGGTCCCATATAATCAAAGCCCCAAACATCAAACGGTTCAATAACAAGTGAATAGTTCATAGGCATTTCTTGATGTTGATACGTCTCCAATGTATCTATAATTTTTGATTGCTCCATGCTATATTATCTACTGTTTTGGACTATATTGGGCTTTATTTTCCACTTTTATATTATTTTCGGGACTAACCTATTAACCGGAGGCCCAGCCCAAAATTGCTGTTTTTTGACTATTTCAATGTTTCGGATAAACAGAATATCAAACGCAGTCCAAACGGAATAAAATCTTCGGAAACGTGATTTTCTCACTGAACGTGATCCAGGAGACTTGGACCCTACTGCAAGGGATCAAAGAGGTGGTCACGAGGGTGGGGGGAACGCCCCCCTAGGGCGCTCCCCCCTACCTCGTGGGCCCCTCGGTGCTCCACCGACGTACTCCTTCCTCCTATATATACACACGTACCCCCAAACGATTAGAATGGGAGCAAAAAACCTAATTCCACCGTCGCAACTTTCTATATCCACGAGATCCCATCTTGGGGCCTGTTCCGGAGCTCCGCTGGAAGAGGTCCGTCAACATGGAGGGCTTCTACATCATCCTAGCCCCTCCGATGAAGTGTGATTAGTTTACCTCAGACCTTCTGGTCCATAGTTAGTAGCTAGATGGTTTCTTCTCTCTCTTTGAATCTCAATACAAAGTTCTCCCCCTCTCTTGTGGAGATCTATTCGATGTAATCTTCTTTTTGCTGTGTGTTTGTTGAGACCGATGAATTGTGAGTTCATGATCAAGTCTATCTATGAATAATATTTGAATCTTCTATGAATTATTTTATGCATGATTGGTTATCTTTGCAAGTCTCTTCGAATTATCCGTTTGGTTTGGCCAACTAGATTGGTAGTTCTTGCCATGGGAGAAGTGCTTAGCTTTGGGTTCGATCTTGCAGTGTCCTTACCCAGTGACAGAAGGGGCAGCAAGGCACGTATTGTATCGTTGCCATCGAGGATAACAAGATGGGGTTTATTTCATATTGCATGAATTTATCTCTCTACATCATGTCATCTTGCTTAAGGCGTTACTCTGTTTTTAACTTAACACTCTAGATGCATGCTGGATAGCGGTCGATGAGTGGAGTAATAGTAGTAGATGCAGAATCGTTTCAATCTACTTGTCACGGACGTGATGCCTATATACATGATCATGCCTAGATATTCTCATAATTATGCACAATTCTATCAATTGCTCAACAGTAATTTGTTCACCCACCATAGAATACTTATGCTCTTGAGAGAAGCCACTAGTGAAACCTATGGCCCCGGGGTCTATTCTCATCATATCAATCTCCATCACTTTTATATTGCTTTGCTATTTACTTTGCCTTTACTTTTTACTTTGCATCTTTATATCAAAAATACCAAAAATATTCTATCTATCAGAGCTCACTCTCGTAAGTGACCATGAAGGGATTGACAACCCCTAATCGCGTTGGTTGCGAGTAGCTATCGCTTTGTGCAGGTACGAGGGACTTGAGCGTGGGCTCCTACTGGATTGATACCTTGGTTCTCAAAAACTGAGGGAAATACTTACGCTACTCTACTGCATCATCCCTTCCTCTTCGATGAAAACCAACGCAAGCTCAAGACATAGCAAGAAGGATTTCCGGCGCCATTGCCGGGGAGTCTACGCAAAAAGTCAATATACCAAGTACCCATCACAATCCCTATCTCTCGCATTACATTATTTTCCATTTGCCTCTCGTTTTCCTCTCCCCCCAATTCACCATTGCCGTTTTATTCGCCCTCTCTCTCTATCCTCCCTCTCTGTTTGCGTCTTTTGTCCGCTTGCTTTTTGTTTGCCTGTGTGTTAGATTGCTTGTTTGTCGCTATGGCTCAACTAAGATTTGGTGATCTACACCTTAAAAGGTTAGAGGAGATCGAAAACAATGTTAGGAAGTTTATGGTTTTGCAATTTGAGCATAATAATTTCTTTAGAAACGAGCTTAAACAACAAAAAAGTTTTATGAGTTATATGAATAAAGAGCTTGATGATATGTCTAAATAATTTGAGGGTATAAGATCCCAGATTGCTCGTCTAGAGAAGATGACTGCTGAAATTTCGGATATGCAAGCCACCTTAGTCAATAAGATGGCCGTTAAAACGAATACCTATGAAAATCAAGATGAAGATCTAAAAGTTATTGATGTGTCTCCAATTAAATCTTTATTTTGCAATATGAATCTTGATGAAACTGAATATGATCTTCCTTTACCTAGAAGGCGTTCTAAAAATTCGGAGTGTTTAGATCTTAATGATGAAATTGATGAAAGTGGGATTGAAAGAAATAAAAATCTAGATGTTGCTAAACCCACTATATTGGATTTCAAGGAATTTAATTATGAAAATTGCTCTTTGATTGATTGTATTTCCTTGTTGCAATCCGTGCTAAATTCTCCACATGCTTATAGTCGAAATAAATCCTTCACCGAACATATTGTTGATGCCTTGATGCAATCTTATGAAGAAAAACTTGAGTTGAAAGTTTATATCCCTAGAAAACTCTATGATGAGTGGGAAACAACTATTAAAATTAAAATTAAAGATCATGAGTTTTATGCTTTGTGTGATTTGGGTTCTAGTGTCTCTACTATTCCCAAGACTTTGTGTGATTTACTAGATTTCCGTAATTTTGATGATTGCTCTCTAAACTTGCATCTTGCGGATTCCACTATTAAGAAACCTATGGGAAGAATTAATGATGTTCTTATTGTTGCAAACAGGAATTATGTGCCCGTAGATTTCATTGTTCTTGATATAGATTGCAATCCTTCTTGCCCTATTATTCTTAGTAGACCTTTCCTTAGAACGGTTGGTGCGATTATAGATATGAAGGAAGGGAATATTAGATTTCAATTTCCATTAAAAAAGGGCATGGAACACTTTACAAGAAATAAAATAAAATTACCATATGAAACTATCATGAGAGCCACTTATGGATTGCCTACCAAAGATGGCAATACTTAGATCTATTCTTGCTCGTTATGCCTAGCTAGGGGCGTTAAACGATAGCGCTTGTTGGGAGGCAACCCAATTTTATTTTTATTCCTTGCTTTTTGCTCCTGTTTAGTAATAAATAAACTATTTAGCCTCTGTTTTGTTTGTGTTTTTTGTGTTTAATTAGTGTTTGTGCCAAGTAGAACCATTGGGAAGACTTGGGGAAAGTCTTGTTGAACTTGCTGTAAAAAACAAAAACTTTAGCGCTCATGAGAACTGCTGTCATTTTTATTTGAAGAGCGATATTTAGTTAATTCTTTTTGCAGATGATTAATAGATAAATTACTCACGTCCACAAATTTATTTTAGAATTTTTGGGGTTACAGATCTTGCGCTAGCTACAGATTACTACAGACTGTTCTGTTTTTGACAGATTCTGTTTTTCATGTGTTGTTTGCTTATTTTGATGAATCTATGGCTAGTAAAATAGTTTATAATCCATAGAGAAGTTGGAATATAGTACGTTTAACACCAATATAAATAAAGAATTAGTTCATTACAGTACCTTGAAGTGGTCTTTTGTTTTCTTTCGCTAACGGAGCTCACGAGTTTTCTATTTTGAGTTTTGTGTTGTGAAGTTTTCAAGTTTTAGGTGAATTCTTTTGATGGATCATGGAACAAGGAGTGGCAAGAGACTAAGCTTGGGGATTCCCATGGCACCCCCAAGATAATCCAAGGACACCAAAAAGTCAAAGCTTGGGGATGCCCCCGGAAGGCATCCCCTCTTTCGTCCACTTCCATCGATAATTTACTTGGAGCTATATTTTTATTCACCAACGTGATATGTGTTTTGCTTGGAGCGTCTTGTGTTATTGGTGTCTTTGTTTGTTAGTATGACACAATCATCTTTGTTGTACACACCTTTTGAGAGAGCCATACATGAATTAAAATTTGATAGAACGCTCTATGTGCTTCACTTATATCTTTTGAGCTAGATAATTTTGCTCTACGTGCTTCACTTATATCTTTTCAGCTAGATAATTTTGCTCTATGTGCTTCACTTATATCTTTTGAGCTAGATAATTTTGCTCTATGTGCTTCACTTATATATTTTGAGCTAGATAATTTTTCTCTATGTGCTTCACTTATATCTTTTGAGCTAGATAATTTTGCTCTATGTGCTTCACTTAGATCTTTTAGAGCACGGTGGTGGATTCGTTTTAAAGAAACTATTGATCTCTCATGCTTCACTTAAATTAATTTGAGAGTCTCTTAATAGCATGCTAATTTTCTTAATAATAATATGCTTGGTATTCAAGATTTGTGAAACTTTCTTTTGAGTGTGTTGAATACTAAGAAAAGATTGAAGCATGATAATTGTTTTGAGATATGGAGGTGATAATATTAAAGTCATGCTAGTTGAGTAGTTGTGAATTTAAAGAATACTTGTGTTGAAGTTTGTGATTCCCGTAGCATGCACGTATGGTGAACCGTTATGTGATGAAGTCGGAGCATGATTTATTTATTGATTGTCTTCCTTATGAGTGGCGGTCGGGGACGAGCGATGGTCTTTTCCTACCAATCTATCCCCCTAGGAGCATGCGCGTAATACTTTGCTTTGATAACTTCTAAATTTTTGCAATAAGTATATGAGTTATTTATGACTAATGTTGAGTCCATGGATTATACGCACTTCCACCCTTCCACCCTTGCTAGCCTCTCTAATACCACGCAACTTTCGCCGGTATCATACACCTACCATATACCTTCCTCAAAACAGCCACCATACCTACCTATTATGGCATTTCCATAGCCATTCCGAGATATATTGCCATGCAACTTTCCACCATCTAGTTCATCATGACATATCCATCATTGTCATATTGCTTAGCATGATCATGTAGTTGACACAGTATTTGTGGCAAAGCCACCGTTCATAATTCTTTCATACTTGTCACTCGTGATTCATTGCATATCCTGGTACACCGCCGGAGGCGTTCATATAGAGTCATACTTTGTTTTAGTATCGAGTTGTAATCATTGAGTTGTAAATAAATAGAAGTGTGATGATCATCATTCAGTAGAGCATTGTCCCAAAAAAAGCAAGGCCAAAGAAAAAAAGAAGGCCCAAAAAAGGGGCAATGCTACTATCCTTTTTTTCGACACTTGTGCTTCAAAGTAGCACCATGATATAGCGAGTCTCATATATTGTGCTTCAAAGTAGCACCATGTTCTTCATATAGAGAGTCTGATATGTTGTCACTTCCATATACTAGTGGGAATTTTACGTTATAGAACCTGGCTTGTATATTCCAATGATGGGCTTCCTCAAATTTCCCTAGGTCTTCGTGAGCAAGCAAGTTGGATGCACACCCACTAGTTCCTTTTGTTGAGCTTTCATACATTTATAGCTCTAGTGCATCCGTTGCATGGCAATCCCTACTCACTCGCATTGATATCTATTGACGGGCATCTCCATTGCCCGTTGATACGCCTAGTCGATGTGAGACTATCGTCTCCTTTTTGTCTTCTCCACAACCACCATTCTATTCCACCTATAGTGCTATATCCAAGGCTCACGCTCATGTATTGCGTGAAGATTGAAAAAGTTTTGAAAAAGTTAGAGTATGAAACAATTGCTTGGCTTGTCATTGGGGTTGTGCATGATTTAAATACTTTGTGTGGGGAAGATGGAGCATAGCCAGACTATATGATTTTGTAGGGATAACTTTCTTTGGCCATGTTATTTTGAGAAGACATAATTGCTTTGTTAGTATGCTTGAAGTATTATTACTTTCTATGTCAATATAAACTTTTGTCTTGAATCTTTTAATCTGAATATTCATACCACAATTAAGAAGATTTGCATTGAAATTATGCCAAGTAGCAGTCCGCATCAAAAATTCTCTTTTTATCATTTACCTACTCGAGGACAAGAAGGAATTAAGCTTGGGGATGCCTGATACGTCTCTAATGTATCTATAATTTTTGATTGCTCCATGCTATATTATCTACTGTTTTGCACTATATTGGGCTTTATTTTCCAGTTTTATATTATTTTTGGGACTAACTTATTAACCGGAAGCCCAGCCCAGAATTGTTGTTTTTTTGCCTATTTCAGTGTTTCGGATAAATAGGATATCAAACGGAGTCCAAACGGAATAAAATCTTCGGAAACGCGATTTTCTCACCGAACATGATCCAGGACACTTGGACCCTACTGCAAGGGATCAAAGAGGTGGTCACGAGGGTGGGGGCGCCCCCTAGGGCGCGCCCCCTGCCTCGTGGGCCCCTCGGAGCTCCACCGACATACTCCTTCCTCCTATATATACACACGTACCCCCAAACGACAGGAACGGGAGCCAAAAACCTAATTCCACCGCCGCAACTTTCTGTATCCACGAGATCCCATCTTGGGTCCTATTCCGTAGCTCCGCCGGAAGAGGGCCATCATCACAGAGGGCTTCTACATCATCCTAGCCCCTCCGATGAAGTGTGAGTAGTTTACCTCAGACCTTCGGGTCCATAGTTAGTAGCTAGATGGCTTCTTCTCTCTCTTTGAATCTCAATACAAAGTTCTCCCCCTCTCTTGTGGAGATCTATTCGATGTAATCTTCTTTTTGCGGTGTGTTTGTTGAGACCGATGAATTGTGGGTTTATGATCAAGTCTATCTATGAATAATATTTGAATCTTCTCTGAATTCTTTTATGCATGATTGGTTATCTTTGCAAGTATCTTCGAATTATCCGTTTGGTTTGGCCAACTAGATTGGTAGTTCTTGCCATGGGAGAAGTGCTTAGCTTTGGGTTCGATCTTGCGGTGTCCTTACCCAGTGACAGAAGGGGCAGCAAGGCACGTATTGTATCGTTGCCATCGAGGATAACAAGATGGGATTTATTTCATATTGCATGAATTTATCTCTCTACATCATGTCATCTTGCTTAAGGCGTTACTCTGTTTTTAACTTAATACTCTAGATGCATGCTGGATAGCGGTCGATGAGTGGAGTAATAGTAGTAGATGCAGAATCGTTTTGATCTACTTGTCACGGACGTGATGCCTATATACATGATCATGCCTAGATATTCTCATAATTATGCACAATTCTATCAATTGCTCAACAGTAATTTGTTCACCCGTCGTAGAATACTTATGCTCTTGAGAAAGCCACTAGTGAAACCTATGGCCCCCGGGTCTATTCTCATCATACCAATCTCCATCACTTTTATATTTCTTTGCTATTTACTTTGCCTTTACTTTTTACTTTGCATATTTATATCAAAAATACCAAAAATATTCTATCTATCGGATCTCACTCTCGTAAGTGACCGTGAAGGGCTTGACAACCCCTAATCGCGTTGGTTGCGAGTAGCTATCGCTTTGTGCAGGTACGAGGGACTTGAGTGTGGGCTCCTACTGGATTGATACCTTGGTTCTCAAAAATTGAGGGAAATACTTATGCTACTCTGCTGCATCATCCCTTCCTCTTCGGGGAGAACCAACACAAGCTCAAGACGTAGCAGACGTCTACTAATATTACCAATTCTTTGACATTCATCACAAGATAGGTCAAACTTACGGGCATCCTTGAAGAGAGTAGGCCAATAAAAACCGGATTGCAATACCTTATGTGCAGTTCTATCTCCCGCGTGGTGTCCTCCATAAGTTTTGGAGTGGCACTTGCGTAGGATCTGTTCCTGTTCATGCTCAGGTACACAACGTCTAATAACACCATCTACTCCTTCCTTATAAAGATGTGGGTCATCCCAAAAGTAATGTCTCAAATCATAGAAGAACTTTTTATTTTGTTGGTATGTGAAGCTAGGTGGTATAAATTTAGCAACTATGTAATTAGCATAATCAGCATACCAAGGGGTACTACGAGAAGTACTTATGACATTTAATTGTTCATCAGGAAAACTATCATCAATAGGTAGTGGGTCATCAAGAATATTCTCTAACCTAGATAAGTTGTCTGCAACGGGGTTCTCAGCTCCTTTCCTATCAACAATATGCAAATCAAATTCTTGTAGCAAGAGAACCCATCTAATAAGTCTAGGTTTAGCATCTTTCTTCTCCATAAGTGTAACGCCCTCGATGCGGCTATATCTCCCACGTGTCGAAGCACGACTTAGAGGCATAACCGCATTGAAAGCAATGTCGCAAGTGAGGTAATCTTCACACAACCCATGTAATACATAAGGGAAAGAGATACATAGTTGGCTTACACTCGCCACTTCACACAATTACATGAATAAAGCATTACATCATCCAGATACAATCAAGGCCCGACTACGGAGCCAAAATAAAAGAAGAACCCCAAATGCGACAAGGTCCCCGATCGACCCCAACTGGGCTCCACTACTGATCAACTAGAACGAAACAACACAAAGGACAAGATCTTCATCGAGCTCCTCTTGAGCTTGGTTGTGTCATCTGCACGGACTCATCGGCACCTGCTAATTGGTTTTGGAAGTATCTGTGAGTCACGGGGACTCAGCAATCTCACACCCTCGCGATCAAGACTATTTAAGCTTATGGGTAAGGTAAATGTATGAGGTGGAGCTGCAGCAAGCGGCTAGCATATATGGTGGCTAACATACGCAAATGAGAGCGAGAAGAGAAAGCAAAGCACGATCGAGAAACTATGATCAAGAAGTGATCCTAGAACAACCTACGTCAAGCATAACTCCAACACCATGTTCACTTCCCGGACTCCGCCAGAAAGAGACCATCACGGTTACACACGTGGTTGATGTATTTTAATTAAGGTCAACTTCAGGTTTTCTACAACCAGACATTAACAAATTCCCATCTGCCCATAACTGCGGGCACGACTTTCGAAAGTTCAAATCCCTGTAGGGGTGTCCCAACTTAGCCCATCACAAGCTCTCACGGTCAATGAAGGATATTCCTTCTAGCGGGAAGACCCGATCAGACTCGGAATCCCGGTTACAAGACATTTCGACAATGGTAAAACAAGTCCAGCAACACCGCCCGAATGTGCCGACAAATCTCGATAGGAGCTGCACATATCTCGTTCTCAGGGCACACTCAGATGAGCGCTCCATACAACTAAAACCAAACCTCGAGTTTCCCCGAGGGGGCACTGCACAGGGCTCTAGTTTGGACCAACACTCAGAGGAGCACTGGCCCGAGGGGGTAAAATAATGATGACCCTCAGTACCGCGACTCCCAAGGGAAAAGAAAAGGCTAGGTGGCGAATGGTAAAACCAATGTTGGGCATTGCTGGAGGAGTTTTATTCAAGGCGAACTGTCAAGGGGTTCCCATTATAACCCAACCGCGTAAGGAACGCAAAATCCAGAAACATAACACCGATATGACGGAAACTAGGGCGGCAAGAGTGGAACAAAACACCAGGCATAAGGCCGAGCCTTCCACCCTTTACCAAGTATATAGATGCATTAATTAAATAAGAGATATTGTGATATCCCAACAATTAAACATGTTCCAACAAGGAACAACATCTCCATGTTCCAACAAGGAACAAACTTCAATCTTCACCTGCAACTAACAACGCTATAAGAGGGGTTGAGCAAAGCGGTAACATAGCCAAACAATGGTTTGCTAGGACAAGGTGGGTTAGAGGCTTGGTTCAACAATATGGGAGGCATGATAAGCAAGTGGTAGGTATCGTAGCATAGGCATAGCAAAAGAGCGAGCAACTAACAAGCAAAGATAGAAGTGATTTCGAGGGTATGGTCATCTTGCCTGAAATCCCGCAAGGAAGAAGAACGAGTCCATGAAAAAGACAAACGGACATAGACGAATGGGTCCTCACAACACGACGTTATCGAAACCAACCCGAAGAAGCACACCGGAAAGAAGCAAACAACATAGTAAACAAACCACACACGAACATGGTATGATATGCGGGATGCGGTATGTTATGCATATGCAAGATTTGACAAGGAATGATTGAACCTGGTCTCAACTTGTAAATCCAAGAGTGCCACTAGAAAGGTGGGGTGATTTCGATTGAAATCGATATAAAGATCACCGGAATCGGATGCACGGTTTGGAAAAGGCAAGCAAAACAAATATAGCACCGGTCTGCGATAATCAGCAAGTAGCCATCTAAATGCATCAGATAAATATGCTACAGCACTCAAACATGACAGCAAAATACATGGCAGGGATCCACTCATGATCCTTGACAAAAGATGAAAACTGAGCTACGGCTAATTCATCCATTAACAGGTTCAAACAAGCATGGCAAAAGTGCAAACGATAACAGGTTTCAGACTTAGTGAAATTAACACATGTCTGGAATTTATCATCAGGAAGCACACTTTAGAGCATGAAAACTACATGCTACGGGAACTTAAAAAGGCAAAGCAAGGTATGTCATGAAGCTACTCAAAGCACTTAGCAAAAGTCCCTTAGTGACCTTGAGCCAAAAGGGATCAGAAAATACAATTGCAAGCATGTGAACATGGCAAAAACATAAACAGATTCAGACTTTGTGAAAAACTGGAGCAATTCAGTTAACGATTAGGCATGTTTACGAGCTCGATGCACTCACTACAGAGCATGGCATGACAAACTAAGCATATACCCATCAAGAATACATAGCATAGAAGCTAGACATGGCAATAACAACAACATAGTATGCACGGATCAATAGCAACATCCTCGGCAAAATCACTAACAAGTCAACAATCTGCTAGGATTCATGATATAGCAAAAGTAGAGCTCGATTGACTCAAGCTAGGGTGCTCCATAAATGCAAACAAAGACATGGATGGATAGAGCACCACAATGTTAACAAAACATCCTTACTGATTATCCTCAAAAGAGGCACGGATCACTAGGAAACAACATGAAAATATGGCATACCGACAAAAAAATAGAACAATGACTTAGTTAAATTCTAAGTCCCTGAAATCAGCATTACCGAGTACGCTACTTTGCAAGCTTGTGCTAGTCACCACACATATCACAAAAATACATGGTAAGCACCTCTGTAAAGATGGCATGGCGTATAACAAAACACATGCAGAGCTCAGGACCATATCATGCACACATTAAACATGGCAAAAATGACAAATAGCTATTTGCTGAAACAGGTCTGCCAAATTCATCACATAGCCCTCTTCCAACAGCATTTCGGGCATCAAGATGAGCTCAAATGAAAATGATGCACTAAGATGAAATGATGTACTCGTCGAGACGAACATTTTGATATGCTACACGCATGAATCGGAGCTACAGATGCGGAGATACGATGCGATGAAAAATGCCAAAAATACTGGGGACTTAACGAAATTACCACTCCGAGAACGGATCTAGGGTTTTGACCCAGGTGCATGCAGATCGAGGCGGAGCCGGATCTTCGCCGGAGTTGGCACTGAAGACCAGGGGAGGCGGTGGCCGGGCTCGAGGTCGCCGCGGGGCAGCGATGGCCGACGAGAAGCGGCGCGGCCGCCGGAGCACGGGCGGCGCGTCGGGCGGAGTAGCTAGGCGGCGACGCATGGCGTGCGAGGCGGCGGAGGTGTAGCACGGCGGGGCCCTAGCGAGGCGCGCGGCGGCGCGGGCAGCGGGGACGGGCGGCGCGTCGAGGAACGACCGGCGGCGGGGCGGCGCGTGCCTTGGGCGCGCGACCGAGCGGCGGCGGAGCAGATCGGGCCCGGGCGGGCCTGCCCTGGGCCTGGTGGGCCGCGGGAGGAGGAGAGAGAGAGGCGGCGGTGGACAGGTGGCCAGCTTCGGTTGGCTGGAGGCGGCGGCGCGGACATGTCCGGCGCGGGGAGATTTCATCCGGTGGCGCGAGGTAGAAGGAGCTAGGGTTTGTACCGCGAATTTTGGGGAGGGAATCACATATTTATAGGTAGAGGGAGCTAGGAAAGTCCAAATGAGGTGCGGTTCTCGGCCACCTGATCATGATCGAACGACCGAGATGATGGAGAGGTCTTAGGTGGGTTTTGGGACAAAATGGAAGGGTGTTGGGCTGTAACACACACGAGGCCTTTACGGTCCCTCGGTTAACCGTTGGAGTATCAAACGAAGTCCAAATGGCACGAAACTTGACAGGCGGTCTACCGGTAGTAAACCAAGGCCGCATGACAAGTCTCGGTCCAATTCGAAAACGTTTAACACTCGCACACGAAAAGAGGTAGAAAGGGACACCGGGTGATGTGGGAGGGCCGGATTGCAAAACTGACAACGGGGAAAATGCTCGGATGCATGAGACGAACATGTATGCAAATGAAATGCACATGATGACATGATATGAGAGCATGACATGCAAGCAATGACAAGGCAACAACAGCGAATAACTGGACGACACCTGGCACATCGGTTTCGGGGTGTTACAATAAGATATTTAATAGCAGCATGATCAGTGTGGATAGTTACTTTAGAATCAACAATATAAGGTCTGAACTTATCACAAGCAAATACAACCGCTAAAAGTTCTTTTTTAGTAGTAGCATAATTTCTTTGAGCATTGTCTAGAGTCTTACTAGCATAATGGATAACATTTAATTTCTTATCAACTCTTTGCCCTAGAACAACACCTACAACATAATCACTAGCATCACACATAATTTCAAAGGGTAAATTCCAATCAGGTGGCTGAACAATAGGTGCAGAGATCAATGCTTTCTTAAGTATTTCAAATGCTTCTACACAATCATCATCAAAGACAAATGGTATATCTTTTTGTAATAAATTAGTTAGAGGCCGAGAAATTTTTGAGAAGTCCTTGATGAACCTCCTATAAAATCCGGCGTGACCAAGGAAACTGCTTATACCTTTGATGTCCTTGGGACATGGCATCTTTTCAATAGCATCAACCTTGGCTTTATCAACTTCAATACCTCTTTCAGAAACTTTATGCCCCAAGACAATACCTTCATTAACCATAAAGTGGCACTTTTGCCAATTCAAGACAAGATTAGTTTCTTCACATCTCTGCAAAACTCGATCAAGATTGCTCAAGCAATCATCAAAAGAAGATCCATACACGGAAAAGTCATCCATGAAAACCTCACAAATCTTTTCACAAAAGTCAGAGAATATAGCCATCATGCATCTTTGAAAGGTAGCAGGTGCATTACATAAACCAAAAGGCATACGTCTATAAGCAAAAGTACCAAAAGGGCATGTAAAAGTAGTCTTTTATTGATCTTTAGCCGACACAGGTATTTGAGAGAAACCAGAATAACCATCTAGAAAGCAGTAATGTGTATGTTTGCATAATCTTTCTAGCATTTGATCGATAAAAGGTAAGGGGTAATGATCTTTCTTAGTAGCCTTATTTAATTTGCGGAAATCAATTACCATCCTAACCGGTAATAATTCTTTGTGGAATCAATTCATCTTTATCATTAGGAACAACAGTAATACATCCCTTCTTAGGGACACAATGAACAAGACTTACCCACTGACTATCAGCAACGGGATAAATTATACCTGCCTCTAGAAGCTTTAGTATTTCTTTTCTTACCACTTCTTTCATTTTAGGATTCAGACGTCGTTGAGGATCACGAACTGGTTTGGCATCTGCTTCCAAATTTATTTTATGTTGACATAGAGTGGGACTAATGCCCTTAAGATCATCATGAGTATATCCAATAGCAGCATGGTGCTTCTTCAGAGTTTTCATTAATCTTTCTTCTTCATGCTCTGAAAGGTTAGCACTAATAATAACATGATATATCTTCTTTTCATCAAGATAAGCATATTTAAGATTATCAGGCAATAGTTTAAGCTCAAACACGGGATCACCCTTAGGTGGAGGAGGATCCCCTAGGATTTCAACAGGCAAATTGTGTTTTAGCATAGGTTCTTGTTTAAAGAATACTTCATCTATTTCCCTTCTTTCATTCATAAACATATCATTCTCATGGTCTAGCAAATATTGTTCTAAAGGATCATTAGGAGGTACGACAATAGAAGCAAGACCAATAATTTCATCCTTACTAGGCAATTCTTCTTCGCGGTGTTGTTTACTAAATTTAGAGAAATTAAACTCATGAGTCATACCATCCAAGCCAATAGTAACAACATTCTTTTCGCAGTCTATCCTAGCATTAACTGTATTCAAGAAGGGTCTACCAAATATAATGGGACAAAAGCTATCTTTTGGAGAACTAAGAACAAGAAAATTAGCAGGATATTTAGTTTTCCCGCACAAGACTTCAATATCTCTAACAATTCCCATTGCTGAAATAGTATCTCTATTAGCAAGTTTAATTGTGACATCAATATCTTCTAACTCAGCAGGTGCAATTTCATGCTTGATTTCTTTATACAAGTCATAAGGTATAACACTAGCACTAGCACCCATATCACATAAGCCATGATAACAATGATCTCCTATTTTAACAAAAATAACAGGCATGCCTACCATGGGTCTATGTTTATCTTTAGCACAAGGTTTAGCAATTCTAGCAGTTTCACTGCAGAACTGAATAACATGCCCATCAATATTATCAGACAAGAGCTCTTTAACAACAGAAATATTAGGTTCAACTTTAACTTGCTCAGGAGGTGTATATGTTTTAATATTGCTCTTACGAACCACGGTTGAAGCTTTAGCATGATCCTTTATCCTAACAGGGAAAGGTGGTTTCTCAACATAACAAGTAGGAACAATATGATCACTATAAGTGACAGTCTTTTCTTCAACTTTAATAGGTGCAGCTACTTTTACTTCTATGGGAGGATGCTATTTAAACCACTTCTCCTTAGGGAGATCAACATAAGTAGCAAAAGATTCATAGAAAGAATCTACTATCTCAGAATCAAGTCCATATTTAGTGCTAAACTTACGGAAAATATCGGTATCCATAAAAGATTTAACACAATAAAACTTAGGTGTCATACCTGACTCCTTACCATTGTCGAGGTCCCAATCTTCAGAGTTTCGTTTAATTCTATCCAATAAATCCCATTTGAATTCAATAGTCTTCATCATAAAAGAGCCAACACAAGAAGTATCAAGCATGGTGCGATTGTTATCAGAAAGCCGAGCATAAATTTTTTGAATAATTGTTTCTCTTGGAAGCTCATGATTGGGGCATGCATATAACATTGATTTAAGCCTCCCCCAAGCTTGAGCGATGCTTTATCCTTCGCGTGGCCAAAAATTATATATATAATTGCGATCACGATGAACAAGATGCATAGGGTAATACTTCTGATGAAATTCCAATTTCAATCTTCTATAGTTCCATGATCCCATATCATCACATAGCCTATACCATGTCAATGCGTCTCCCTTCAAAGATAAAGGGAAGACCTTCTTCTTAGCAACATCATCGGGAATACCTGCAAGCTTAAATAATCCACAAACTTCATCCACATATATTAGGTGTTCATCAGGATGCTTTGTTCCATCTCCTATAAAAGGATTAGCTAGCAGTTTTTCTATTATACTCGAAGGATACTCATAAGGAATTTCATTTTCAATAGGTTCAGTAGGTTGACGAGCAACTCTTTGCTCTACTAGTCGGGGTGAAGATACCCCGAACAAGACCCTCAGAGGATTACTTTCCATAGTAACAAGTGACAGTAAATTTCAGCACACTATATAAATTTTTCCTTACCAAATTCCACCTACCAAAGGCGCTTCACTCCCCGGCAACGGCGCCAGAAAAGAGTCTTGATGACCCACAAGTATAGGGGATCTATCGTAGTCCTTTCAATAAGTAAGAGTGTCGAACCCAACGAGGAGCAGAAGGAAATGATAAACAATTTTCAGCAAGGTATTCTCTGCAAGTACTGAAATAAGTGGTAACAGATAGTTTTGTGATGAGATAATTTGTAACGAGCAACAAATAACAAAAGTAAATAAAGTGCAGAAAGGTGGCCCAATCCTTTTTGTAGCAAAGTACAATCCTGGACAAACTCTTATATAAGGAAAAGCGCTCCCGAGGACACATGGGAATATCGTCAAGCTAGTTTTCATCACGTTCATATGATTCGCGTTCGGTACTTTGATAATTTGACATGTGGGTGGACCGGTGCTTGGGTGCTGTTCTTACTTGAACAAGCATCCCACTTATGATTAACCTCTATTGCAAGCATCCGCTGTCGTGGTAACGATTCCGACAATAAGAGAGGGGTAGGATAAAGGAGCATGATCTATCGAGATGCAAATGGGTGACACGGTGATTTTAGCGAGTTCGGGCCTCTCACGGTGGAGATAACAACCCTACGTCTCGTGCTCCGGAGAGGCTTTGTTTTATCTGAGTATGTATCCGGGTATTACAATGTGTGTTTGAGAGAGAGAGGGGAGAGCGGATCTCCATGCCTGAGCTATGTCCTGAGACTAATGGTTAGAAAGAGAGAGAGGTGGCAGAAGAGACCCCCAAGTCTAGTGGTGGGGGGTGGCTTATATAGAGTGCGCCACCCCCTCACCTCCTATGTTACAAAGTGGGGTATGAATGCCATAATGCCAGCCCGCTATTAAGCCCTCACTACTAGAAAGATGCCGACTGCCTTGCTGCCTGCTGGTCTTCGTATATCCGAGTGAGTCGTACGGTCGAGTGGTGAACCGTCATCCGAGTGGATGGTATGTTTCTTGGTCGAGTGGACAGTATGCTGCTTGTCCGAGTGGATAGTGTGTCTGTATGAAATTGACCTGGACCCACATGTTGTGTGGACCCCATGCTTCATGATATTTCGACCCTTCGTGGGCCTACCTGTTATGTATATCCCCAACATTAGCCCCCGAATCGATTGCGATTTTGCAGAACGAGTTGGTGTAAGACACAGTTTGGTCCGAGTGATTACAGAAATACTCGGTACATGTCGCCGTGCTTTCAGACAACCAAGGTTTGAACAAAATCTCAATGGAATCCGGCACCATGCTTCCCGACTAATCGAGGTAAGTGTCTGTGAGGAGCAACTTGGTGACATTCGTTCATCTCTCGGGAGAGGTTTAACTCGTGATCTGAGTATGGGCATGTCATTAAATCCGTGCAACCAGATTGACACATGGACTGCTCTTTTAGAGAGATGCCATTCTTATCCCGGAGGAACGTCAATACGAGTCGGTTTCAGATCCACACTTGTGAGTTTCACACTTTGAGTCCTAGAAGAAGGCTCAAAACAGGTCCATGGAGGAGCGTTAAACTCGCCTTATAGAATATATTTTTTTGGAGTGATTTGGAGCTGGGCCTACATCGAGTAACTGATTACTCGGGATTTCTTCACGCCTGGAACGTGTCTTTTTTGTTGTTTGGCCGTCACTCGGGTTGGGCGGACCGTTCCGAGTGGATACCATTCCAGTGGGGGCACGCTGAGTGCACCCACTGGGTGTAGTCCCCGAGACTGCTGTCGACTGCGGGCAGTCGGCGGGAGTCTTAGAGCCTGTCTTTTTGTTGTTGTTTGGCCGTCACTCGGGTTGG
Organism: Triticum aestivum; assembly: GCF_018294505.1. NCBI lineage: Eukaryota > Viridiplantae > Streptophyta > Magnoliopsida > Poales > Poaceae > Triticum > Triticum aestivum. The sequence goes on along the minus strand of NC_057812.1, from coordinate 546,881,822 downwards.
GCGGACCGTTCCGAGTGGATACCATTCCAGTGGGGGCACGCTGAGTGCACCCACTGGGTGTAGTCCCCAAGACTGCTGTCGACTGCGGGCAGTCAGCGGGAGTCTTAGAGCCTGTCTTTTTGTTGTTGTTTGGCTGTCACTCGGGTTGGGCGGACCGTTCCGAGTGGATACCATTCCAGTGGGGGCACGCTGAGTGCACCCACTGGGTGTAGTCCCCGAGACTGCTGTCGACTGCGGGCAGTCGGCGGGAGTATGAGAGAACTAAAACTCTTCTTAGCTGGTACTGATCGAACTTGTTCTTCTCTGACTCGGAGGTCGAGTAATACTGGAGATGGGTTTGCATCGAGCAAAATGTTTCTTTCTGAGTCCTCTTCCAGTGGGGGCACGCTGAGTGCACCCACTTGGTGTAGTCCCCGAGCCTCTGTCGGACTAGATGAGTCTGGCAGAGGGTTTAAGTCTCTCGGTAAACCTCCATGCAGTTGGCATGGCAAATATCTTTGTCTGGAACTGAATCAATCGGATGGATGCGTAACGAGGTGGTTGTACGAACGATGAGTAAGGTCGCCTATACGATTCAGCGATGGCGCTTCATTTTTACCCTTTTGCATGAAAAGGGGTATTTATCCAAGTGGACGTGCTTCACTTATAGATCTTCGGCGAACCGAGCATGTATGGTCAGAAGAATATCTTGATGTGATCAACAGGTTGACCAAATGGGCGTAACCCCTGAGGGTGACATGACCAACTGCCGCGCGTAGCCCCCGAGTGATGCTCGAAGGAGGTAAGCTTGCTACAGAGTGTGATATGAGGTTTGACCATATGAGTAACTTAGCCGTTCCCGTGCTGGGGGTGTAGAGGTAAAGACATGTCCAACTGGTGGTGACGCGCGGGGCGGCCGAGGGGCGAGGACGTGTATAACCGAGTGGCGACGCGCGGGGCGGCCGAGTGGTGAAGACGTGCAAAACCGAGTGGCGCCGCGCGGGGCGGGCGAGTGGTGAAGACGTGCAGAACCAAGTGGAGACGCGCGGGGCGGACGAGTGATGAAGACGTGCGCAACCGAGTGGCGACGCGCGGGGCGGCCGAGTGGTGAAGACGCGCACAACCGAGTGGCGACGCGCGGGGCGGCCGAGTGAAGGACTAAGTTTCCAGCTGAGTGGCAAAAATGGTCCTTGAAGGAGTTAGCCAGATGCTTTTGAAGCTGATGTAACGACAAGGTCGGTGTAGTGTGGCTGTGGCGCAACAAGACCGGTGCGACAACTGAATTTGAGTAGGAACGAAGATGGCACGCAGAGTGTCTGGGTGATTATGAAATTTGTCAAAGTGACGGATCGAATGTACTTGTTGAAGTGAAGGGTCTGATTGGTGATGAAGTACTCGACCACTTAGGAGAGTGTCATTCCAAATGAGATGCAGCCCCCGAGTGCGGCGTAGCCCCCGAGCATACTACAGGCTTCGACAACGGACATGTCGGAATATGAGAAATATAGTTTTGAATGGATGATTTGTAATTCATCGAGTCGGATTTGGGTAAAGATGAGGACAAGCTTCCGAGTGATGCTCGGAAGAAGCAAACTCGCAAAAGAGTGAAGTGTGAAGTTTAATTATGAAAGGGACTTATCTGTCTCATGCCCGACGAGGTCTATATCATTGATACGATGAAGAGAATTCCATAGAGGGGTTGGCCGGACGTGTTTGAAATCAACAGGGCGACAAAGTCAGTGTTGTGGTGCGCTAGGACCAGTATGGAGACCGAGTCCGAGCAGCGATGAAGTTGGCGCGTAGGGCCGTCGAGTGATCGCGGTAACTTGTGTAAAAAATGGCACAAGTCAACACAATAATTTCTTGAGGAAATTTGATGTGTGCTGAAATGATTTGTGTGAATAACACCCATAGACACCCGCTGGGAGTGCAAGGGGCTTGCTGGTTGACCAGCAAAAGTTTAAAAGAGCGAAGGATTCGTTCGCATTTGTCGAAGCGAGAAATCCTACTGAACTTGTTGGAATACTGGCTAAAATAAAACGGAAGTGTAGTGTTTTGACTGAGTTGCAGCCCCGGAGGACCGATGCAAACTCGAAATGAAGAACGACACATGGTGTTCGTGAATGATATATGCGAAAAAAATGAAGTTGGACTTCGGAGTCACATAACCAGTACTAAGCAAGTATGTGAAAATAAGCAGTCGAGCGTAGAGGTACACTCGGTGGTGTGGCCTCCGAGTGAACATGATGTGTGAATTATGGAATACTCGGGAAGACGAAAATAACAGAATGTAAAATGACTTAGCTGTCTGAAGGCGCGCAGGGCGGTCGAGTGGTGATGAGGTGACCAACCGATTGGCGACGCGCGGGGCGGCCGAGTGCTGATGAGGCGATCAACCGATGGCGACGCGCGGAGCGGCCGAGTGGTGATGAGGTGACCAACCGAGTGGCGACGCGCGGAGCGGCCGAGTGGTGATGAGGTGACCAACCGAGTGGCGACGCGCGGAGCGGCCGAGTGGTGATGAGGTGACCAACCGAGTGGCGACGCGCGGAGCGGCCGAGTGGTGATGAGGTGACCAACCGAGTGGCGACGCGCGGGGCGGCCGAGTGGTGATGAGGTGACCAACCGAGTGGCGACGCGCGGGGCGGCCGAGTGGTGATGAGGTGACCAACCGAGTGGCGACGCGCGGGGCGGCCGAGTGGTGATGAGGTGACCAACCGAGTGGCGACGCGCGGAGCGGCCGAGTGGTGATGAGGTGACCAACCGATTGACGAGGCCCGGAGCGGTCGAGTGGTGATGAGGTGACCAACCGATTGACGAGGCCCGGAGCGGTCGAGCGGTGATGAGGTGACCAACCGATGTGGGGCGTCCAGGTGACGTAGACGCGTCCCGTAGAGTGGCGACGCATGAAGCATCCGGATGATGTAGATGTGTGCCGCGGAGTGACGAGGCGCGTGGCGTCCTGGTGAAGTAGAGGCGTCCCGCGGAGTGGCGACGCGCGGGGATCCCGAGTGAAGTAGACCCGTCCCGCAGAGTAGTGATGCGCGGGGTGGACGAGTGAAGTAGACCCATCCCGCGGAGTGGTGACGCGCGGGGTGGCCGAGTGAAGTAGACCCATCCCGCGGAGTGGAGACGCGCGAGGTGGCCGAGTGAAGTAGACCCATCCCGCGGAGTGGAGACGCGCGAGGTGGCCGAGTGAAGTAGACCCATCCCGCGGAGTGGAGACGCGCGAGGCGTCCGAGTGAAGTAGACCCGTCCTGCGGAGTGACGATGTGCGGGGAGTTCGAGTGAAGTAGACGCGTCCCACGGAGTGACGACGTGCGGGGCGTCCGAGTGCCCGGACATTGCTTGTCCGAGTGCAGAACTCACCCGAATGATGTTAGACGTTTAATTGTCTGTATGTAAAATATATGAGGATGAAATATAAAATTATACTTAGCTTGTGAGCAAGCCGATGAAGATCGTGTCTTCCGAATGGCGGCACATGGCGTCCGAGTGTAAACTCCTGTCCGAGTGTACGGGAGTACGGGCTCGGAGAAGGGAGGCAGCTGGGCCGGAACACAAGCTGCATGTGCGCTGGAGGCTTGCCCAAATGGCCCCGGAAAAAGTGGACTAACGCCAGATTAATCGTGAGGCAGGCGCAGGAGGCGGCCAATTAATCTCGCATTGAAGACCACCACGTCTTTCCGTTTCCTGTAATTGGGCGCATTTACCTGCATGCACGTAATCAAGGCGGACGTGGCCCACTCACCTTGCATGGTTAAAGGAAAAGAAAGCTCCATGGCCAGCAGCCGGCGACGGAGGGAAGAACCGCCGCGCTCGGAGGCCTGACGGGCTTCCTATTTCCTCGTCGCATTAGGTCTGCAGGCACACCGCGGCGACCATGTCGAAGAAGCTAATGAGGGAGGAGTGTGCAGCACGCCCGCGACATCGACAGGAGGAGCGCTTCCATCATGGAGATCACTGTCGAGCGGACTAATATTGACTTCATGGAGACGTCGGCAGTTGGTGAGGAAGAAGACATGCGACATCGGACTGGCCATGTCGGGAGTTCGGCCTCCATGGCGCTCGTCTGAACGGCACCGTTGTTGCTTGCGCTCTCTGGTTGATGTCGAAAAGAGGAGCGGCCATCCTCCTCGTGAGTATATGTACATACAGAAGAAACACAACCATAGTTAGATTAAAGATCTGATGTAAAGAACAAGATAGTATGGAATGGGACTTCCTGATCCCTCTGTACGAAGAGTATCATGACTCCTCTGTGAATGGAGTGATGTCTGAAACATCCTGGATCAGATCCTCCATTGATGATCGTTGATCGGCAGACGAACATTGAAGAAAGAAAACCATTTGCATCATGGCTCGATAATCGCCATGCCCCACGGTGGGCGCCAACTGTCGTGGTTCTAAGCCTGACAGTAGAGTGGGGGGTAGGTATTGAGAGGCAAGGTCTTAGCTATGGAGAGGTTGTAAGCACAAAGGATGTACGAGTTCAGGCCCTTCTCGGAGGAAGTAACAGCCCTACGTCTCAGAGCCCGGAGGCGGTCGAGTGGATTATGAGTATATGAGTTACAAGGTGCCGAACCCTTCTGCCTGTGGAGGGGGGGTGGCTTATATAGAGTGTGCCAGGACCCCAGCCAGCCCACGTAGGAGAGGGTTTAAGGTGAGTTAAGTCTGGGGCATTACTGGTAACGCCCCACATAAAGTGCCTTTACTATCATAAAGTCTACTTGATTACAGGCCGTTGCAGTGCAGAGTGCCTCTTGACCTTCTGGTGGTCGAGTGAGTCTTCGTGGTCGAGTCCTTCAAGTCAGTCGAGTGTGTCCCTCGTTAGTCGACTGGAAGGCGACTTCTTCTGAGGGTGTCCTTGGGTAAGGTACTTAGATCAGGTCCATGACCCTACCCTAGGTACATAACCCCATCATCCGCAACTACAACAAAAGTATTAAGGTAAACCTAACCATAGCATGAAACATATGGATCCAAATCAGCCCCTTACGAAGCAACGCATAAACTAGGGTTTAAGCTTCTGTCACTCTAGCAACCCATCATCTACTTATTACTTCCCAATGCCTTCCTCTAGGCCCAAATACTGGTGAAGTGTCATGTAGTCGACGTTCACATAACACCACTAGAGGCTAGACAACATACATCTCATCAAAATATCGAACGCATGCCAAATTCACATGACTACTAATAGCAAGACTTCTCCCTTGTCCTCAGGAAAAAACGTAACTACTCACAAAGCATAAACATGTTCATAATCAGAGGGGTATTAATATGCATATAGGATATGAACATATGATCTTCCACCAGTTAAACCAACTAGCATCTACAAGGAGTAATTAACACTACTAGCAACCTACTAGCACCAATCCCGGACTTGGAGACAAGAATTTGATACAAGAGATGAACTAGGGTTTTGAGATGTGATGGTGCTGATGAAGATGTTGACGGAGATTGCCCTCTCCCGATGAGAGGAGCGTTGGTGATGACGATGGCGATGATTTCGCCCTCCGGGAGGGAGGTTTCCCTGGCAGAACAGCTCTGCCGGAGCTCTAGATTGGATCCGCCAAGGTTCCGCCTCGTGGCAGCGGTGTTTCGTCCTGAAAGGCTGCTTGCTATTTTTTCTTGATGAAAGACTTCATATAGGAGAGATGGTCATCAGAGAGCCACCAGGGGGCCCACGAGGTAGGGGGGCGCCCGCCCCCCACCCTCGTGAGAAGGGTGTGGGCCCCTGGTCTTCATCTTTGGCGAGGATTTTTCATTATTTATTATAAGGTGTTCCATGGAGTTTCGGGACTTTTGGAGTTGTGCTAAATAGGTCTCTAATATTTGCTCCTTTTCCAGCCCAGAATTCCAGCTGCCGGCATTCTCCCTCCTTATGTAAACCTTGTAAAATAAGAGAGAATAGCCATAAGTATTGTGACATAATGTGAAATAACAGCCCATAATGCAATAAATATTGATATAAAAGCATGATGCAAAATGGACGTATCACATATCCTTAGTCCTTTTTAGGTATTTCAGGATGTTCTTGACCGCTGTCCAGTGATCCACTCCTGGATTACTTTGGTACCTCCCTGCTAAACTAATAGCAAGGCATACATCAGGTCTTGTACACAACATTACATACATGATAGAACCTATGGCTGAAGCATAGGGAATGACTTTCATTTTCTCTCTATCTTCTGCAGTGGTCGGGCATTGAGTCTGACTCAACTTCAGACCTTGTAACACATGCAAGAACCCTTTCTTTGCTTGATCCATTTTGAACTTTTTCAAAACTTTATCAAGGTATGTGCTTTGTGAAAGTCCAATTAAGCGGCTTGATCTATCTCTATAGATTTTGATGCCCAATATATAAGCAGCTTCACCGAGGTCTTTCATTGAAAAATTCCAATGAACAACATGTCATCCACATATAATATCAGAAATGCTATAGAGCTCCCACTCACTTTCTTGTATAAATATAGGCTTCTCCAAAAGTCTCTATAAAACCATATGCTTTGATCATACTATCAAAGCATATATTCCAACTCCGAGATGCTTGCACCAGTCCATAAATGGATCGCTAGAGCTTACACACTTTGTTAGCACCCTTTGGATCGACAAAACCTTCTGGTTGCATCATATACAACTCTTCTTTAAGATATCCATTTAGGAATGCAGTTTTGAGATCCATGTGTCAAATTTCATAATCATAAAATGCGGCAATTGCTAACATGATTCGGACGGACTTAAGCATCGTAGGGGTGAGAAGGTCTCATCGTAGTCAACTCCTTGAACTTGTCGAAAACCTTTCGCAACAAGTCGAGCTTTTTAGATAGTAACATTACCGTCAGCGTCAATCTTCTTCTTGAAGATCCATTTATTCTCTATGGCTTGCCGATCATCAGGCAAGTCAACCAAAGTCCACACTTTTTTCTCATACATGGATCCCTGATACGTCTCCAACATATCTATAATTTTTGATTGTTCCATGCTATTATATTATCTGTTTTGGATGTTTAATGGGCTTTAATATACCTTTTTATATTATTTTTGGGACTAACCTATTAACCAAAGGCCCAGTGCAAATTGTTGTTTTTTTTTGCCTATTTCAGTGTTTCGCAGAAAAGGAATATCAAAGGGAATCCTGATACATCTCCAATGTATCTATAATTTTTGATTGCTCCATGCTATATTATCTACTGTTTTGGACATTATTGGGCTTTATTATCCACTTTTATATTATTTTTGGGACTAACCTATTAACCGGAGGCCCAGCCAAGAATTGCTGTTTTTTGCCTGTTTTAGGGTTTCGAAGAAAAGTAATATCAAACGGAGTCCAAACGGAATGAAACCTTCGGGAACGTGATTTTCTCAACAAACGAGATATAGGATCCTTGGACCCTACGTCAAGACACAAGAGAGGAGCCACGAGGTAGGTGGCGCGCCTACCCCCCAGGCGCGCCCTCCACCCTCATGGGCCCCCTGTTGCTCCACCGGTGTACTCCTTCCTCCTATATATACCTACGTACCCCCAAATGATCAGACACGGAGCCAAAAACCTAATTCCACCACCACAACTTTCTGTATCCACGAGATCCCATCTTGGGGCCTGTTCCGGAGCTCCGCTGGAGGGGGCATCGATCATGGAGGGCTTCTACATCAACACCATAGCCTCTCTGATGAAGTGTGAGTAGTTTACCTCAGACCTACGGGTCCATATTTAGTAGCTAGATGGCTTCTTCTCTCTTTTTGGATCTCAATACAATGTTCTCCCCCTCTCTTGTGGAGATCTATTCGATGTAATCTTCTTTTTGCGGTGTGGTCGTTGAGACCGATGAATTGTGGGTTTATGATCAAGTCTATCTATGAATAATATTTGAATCTTCTTTGAATTCTTTTATGTATGATTGGTTATCTTTGCAAGTCTCTTCGAATTATCAGTTTGGTTTGGCCTACTAGATTGATCTTTCTTGCAATGAGAGAAGTGCTTAGCTTTTGGGTTCAATCTTGCGGTGTCCTTTCACAGTGACAGTAGGGGCAGCAAGGCACGTATTGTATTGTTGCCATAGAGGATAACAAGATGGGGTTTTATTCATATTGCATGAGTCTATCCCTCTATATCATGTCATCTTGCTTAAGGCGTTACTCTATTTTTAACTTAATACTCTAGATGCATGCTGGGTAGCGGTCGATGAGTAGAGTAATAGTAGTAGATGCATGCAGGAGTTGGTCTACTTGTCTCGGACGTGGTGCCTATATACATGATCATACCTAGATATTCTCATAACAATGCTCAATTCTGTCAATTGCTCAACAGTAATTTGTTCACCCACAGTAGAATACTTATGCTCTCGAGAGAAGCCACTAGTGAAACCTATGCCCCCTGGGTCTATCTTCATCATATTAATCTCCTACTACTTAGTTATTTCCTTTTGGTTTTACTTTTCCTTTATTTTACTTTGCATCTTTATCACAAAATACCAAAAATATTATCTTATCATATCTATCAGATCTCACTCTCATAAGTGGCCTTATAGGGATTGACAACCCCTATTTGCGTTGGTTGTGAGGATTTATTTGTTTTGTGCATGTACGAGGGACTCGCGCATAGCCTCCTACTGGATTGGTACCTTGGTTCCCAAAAACTGAGGGAAATACTTACGCTACTTTGCTGCATCATCCCTTCCTCTTCGGGGAAAACCAACGCAGTGCTCAAGAGGTAGCAAGAAGGATTTCTGGCGTCGTTGCCGGGGAGGTCTACGCAAAAGTCAGCATACCAAGTACCCATCACATACCATTATCTCCCGCATTACATTACTTTCCATTTGCCTCTCATTTTCCTCTCCCCCCACTTCACCCTTGCCGTTTTATTCTCCCTCTCTCTCTCTCTATCCTCCCTCTCTTTCTCTATTTGCCTCTTTTGCCCGCTTGCTCTTTGTTTGCTTGTCTGTTAGTTGCTTGCTTGTCACGAATGCTCAAGATAATACTAGATTGTGTGACTTCACCAATACCAACAACAATGATTTTATTAGCACTCCAATTACTCCTCTTACTGATGCTGAATCTTGTGAAATTAATACTGCTTTGCTGAATCTTGTCATGAAAAATCCGTTTTCCGGCCTTCCTAGTGAAGATGCTGCTACCCATCTAAACAGCTTCGTTGATTTGTGTGATATGCAAAAGAAGAAAGAGGTGGATAATGATATTGTTAAATTGAAGCTATTTCCTTTTTCGCTTAGAGATCGTGCGAAAGCTTGGTTTTTGTCTTTGCCTAAAAATAGTATTGATTCGTGGAATAAGTGCAAAGATGCTTTTATCTCTAAGTATTTTCCTCCCACTAAGATCATCTCTCTTAGAAACGATATTATGAATTTTAAGCAACTTGATCATGAACATGTTGCACAAGCTTGGGAGAGAATGAAATTAATGATACGTAATTGCCCTACTCATGGTTTAAATTTGTGGATGATTATACAAATTTTTTATGCCGGATTGAATTTTGCTTCTAGAAATCTTTTAGATTCGGCCGCGGGAGGCACTTTTATGGAAATCACTTTAGGGGAAACTACTAAACTCCTAGATAATATTATGGTTAATTATTCTCAATGGCATACTGAAAGATCTGCTAATAAAAAGGTGCATGCGATAGAAGAAATTAATGTTTTGAGTGGAAAGATGGATGAACTTATGAAATTATTTGCTAAAAAGAGTGTTTCTTCTGATCCTAATGATATGCCCTTGTCTACTTTGATTGAGAATAATAATGAATCTATGGATGTGAATTTTGTTGGTAGGAACAATTTTGGTAACAACACGTATAGAGGGAATTTTAATCCTAGGCCTTATCCTAGTAATCCCTCTAATAATTATGTTAATTCCTACAAAAATTCTTATGGAAATTATAATAAGATGCCCTCTGATTTTGAATCTAATATTAAAGAATTTATTACTTCACAAAAGAATTTTAATGCTATGATTGAAGAAAAATTGCTTAAGATTGATGATTTGGCTAGGAACATTGATAGAATTGCTCTTGATGTTGATTATTTGAAACTCGGATCTATTCCACCTAAGCATGATATCAATGAGTCTCTCAAAGCCATGAGAATTTCCATTGATGAGTGCAAAGAAAGAACCGCTAGGATGCGTGCTAAGAAAGATGCCTTTATAAGAGCGTGTTCTTCTAGTTCCTATGAAAATAAAGATGAACATCTAAAAGTTATTGATGTATCCCCTATTAAATCTTTGTTTTTCAATATGAATCTTGATAATGATTGGAATGAATATGATCCACCTTTACCTAGAAGGCGTTCCAAGAATTCAGAATTTGTTGATCTTGATGCTAAATTTGATAAAAGTGGGATTGAAGAAATTAAAACCGTAGATGTTGCTAAACCCACTATTATGGATTTCAAGGAATTTAACTATGAAAATTGCTCTTTGATTGATTGTATTTCCTTGCTGCAATCCGTGCTAAATTCTCCTCACGCTTATGGTCAGAATAAAGTGTTTACAAAACATATCGTTGATGCCTTGATCCAATCTTATGAAGAAAAACTTGAATTGGAAGTTTCTATCCCTAGAAAACTTTATGATGAGTGGGAACCAACTATTAAAATTAAAATTAAAGATCATGAATGTTATGCTTTATGTGATTTGGGTGATAGTGTTTCCATGATTCCAAAGACTTTGTGTGATTTGTTAGGTTTCCATGATTTTGATGATTGCTCTCTAAACTTGCACCTTGCGGATTCCACTATTAAAAAACCTATGGGAAGAATTAATGATGTTCTTATTGTTTCAAACAGGAATTATGTGCCCGTAGATTTTATTCTTCTTGACATAGATTGCAATCCTTCATGTCCTATTATTCTTGGTAGACCTTTCCTTAGAACGATTGGTGCAATTATTGATATGAAGGAAGGAAATATTAGATTCCAATTCCCATTAAGGAAAGGCATGGAACACTTTCCTACAAAGAAAATTAAATTACCTTATGAATATATTACGAGAGCCATTTATGGATTGCCTACCAAAGATGGAAATACCTAGATCTATTCTTGCTTGTTATGCCTAGCTAGGGGCGTTAAACGATAGCGCTTGTTAGGAGGCAACCCAATTTTATTTTTATTCCTTGCTTTTTGCTCCTGTTTAGTAATAAATAATTTATCTAGCCTCTGTTTTGGTTGTGTTTTTTGTGTTTAATTAGTGTTTGTGCCAAGTAGAACCGTTGGGAAGACTTGGGGAAAGTCTTGTTGAACTTGCTGTAAAAAACAGAAACTTTAGCGCTCACGAGAACTGCTGTCATTTTTATATGGAAAGTTCTATTTAGTTAATTATTTTTGAAGATGATTAATAGATAAATTCCTCACGTCCAGAAATTTATTTTAGAATTTTTGGGGTTCCAGATCTTGCGCTAGCTACAGATTACTACAGACTGTTCTGTTTTTGAAAGATTCTGTTTTTCGTGTGTTGTTTGCTTATTTTGATGAATCTATGGCTAGTAAAATAGTTTACAAACCATAGAGAAGTTGGAGTACATTAGGTATAACACCAATATAAATAAAGAATGAGTTCATTACAGTACCTTGAAGTGGTCTTTTATTTTCCTTCGCTAACGGAGCTCACGAGATTTTCTACTTTATGTTTTGTGTTGTGAAGTTTTCAAGTTTTAGGTAAAGATTTAATGGGTTATGGAACAAGGAGTGGCAAGAGCCTAAGCTTGGGGATGCCCATGGTACCCCCAAGATAATCTAAGTACACCTAAAAGCCAAAGCTTGGGGATGCCCCGGAAGGCATCCCCTCTTTCGTCTACTTCTATCGGTAACTTTACTTGGAGCTATATTTTTATTCGCCACATGATATGTGTTTTGCTTGGAGCGTCTTGTGTGATTTGAGTCTTTGCTTGTTAGTTTACCACAATCATCCTTGCTGTCCACACCTTTTGAGAGATCCATACATGATTTGGAATTTGTTAGAATACTCTATGTGCTTCGCTTATATCTTTTGAGTTATATAATTTTGCTCTAGTACTTCACTTATATCTTTTAGAGCACGGTGGTGGATTTGTTTTATAGAAACTATTGATCTCTCATGCTTCACTTAGACTATTTTGAGAATCTTAAATAGCATGGTAATTTTCTTAAAATCCTAATATGCTTGGAATACAAGATTAATAATAAAACTTTCTTATGAGTGTGTTGAATACTATCATAAGTTTGATACTTGATAATTGTTTTGAGATATAAAGATGGCGATATTAAGGTTGTGCTAGTTGAGTAGTTGTGAATTTGAGAAATACTTGTGTTAAAGTTTGTGATTTCCATAGCATGCACGTATGGTGAACCGTTACGTGATGAAGTCGGAGCATGATTTATTTATTGATTGTCTTCCTTATGAGTGGCGGTCGGGGACGAGCGATGGTCTTTTCCTACCAATCTATCCCCCTAGGAGCATGCACATAATACTTTGCTTTGATAACTTGTAGATTTTTGCAATAAGTATATGAGTTCTTTATGACTAATGTTGAGTCCATGGATTATACGCACTCTCACCCTTCCACCTTTGCTAGCCTCTCTAATACCGCACACCTTTCGCCGGTATCATACACCCACCATATACCTTCCTCAAAACAGCCACCATATCTACCTATTATGGCATTTCCATAGCCATTCCGAGATATATTTCCATGCAACTTTCCATCGTTCCTTTTATTATGACACGCTCCATCATTGTCATATTGCTTAGCATGATCATGTAGTTGACATCGTATTTGTGGCAAAGCCACCCTTCATAATTCTTTCATACATGTCACTCATGAGTCATTGCATCCTGGTACACCACCGGAGGCATTCATATAGAGTCATATTTTGTTCTAAGTATCAAGGTGTAATTCTTGAGTTGTAAGAAAAATAAAAGTGTGATGATCATCATTATTAGAGCATTGTCCCAATGAGGAAAGGATGATGGAGATTATGATTCCCCCACAAGTCGGGATGAGACTCCGGACGAAAAATAGAAAAAAGATAAAGAAAAGAGCCATAAAAAGGGAGAAAAGGCCCAAATAAAAAAATATGAGAGAAAAAGAGAGAACGGACAATGTTACTATCCTTTCACCACACTTGTGCTTCAAAGTAGCACCATGATATTCATAGTAGAGAGTCTCTCATGTTATCACTTTCATATACTAGTGGGAATTTTTCATTATAGAACTTGGCTTGTATATTCCAATGATGGGCATCCTCAAATTGCCCTAGGTCTTCATGAGCAAGCAAGTTGGATGCACACCCACTTAGTTTCTTTTTGAGCTTTTATATACCTATAGCTCTAGTGCATCTGTTGCATGGCAATCCCTACTCGCTCACATTGATATCTATTGGTGGGCATCTCCATAGCCCATTGATACGCCTAGTTGATGTGAGACTATATTCTCCCTTTTTGTCTTCTCCACAGCCACCGTTCTATTCCACCTATAGTGCTATGTCCATGGCTCATGCTCATGTATTGCGTGAAAATTGAAAAAGTTTTGAGAATGTCAAAAGTATGAAACAATTGCTTGGCATGTCATCGGGGTTGTGCATGATTTAAATATTTTGTGTGGTGAAGATGGAGCATAGCCAGACTATATGATTCTGTAGGGATAACTTTCTTTGGCCATGTTATTTTGAGAACACATAATTGCTTTGTTAGTATGCTTGAAGTATTATTATTTTATGTCAATATGAACTTTTGTCTTGAATCCTTTGGATCTGAATATTCATACCACAATTAAGAAGAATTACATTAAAATTATGCCAAGTAGCACTCCTCATCAAAAATTCTGTTTTTATCATTTACCTACTCAAGGACGAGCAGGAATTAAGCTTGGGGATGCTTGATACGTCTCCAACGTATCTATAATTTTTGATTGCTCCATGCTATATTATCTACTGTTTTGGACATTATTGGGCTTTATTATCCACTTCTATATTATTTTTGGCACTAACCTATTAACCGGTGGCCCAGCCCAGAATTGCTGTTTTTTGCCTGTTTTAGGGTTTCGAAGAAAAGGAATATCAAACAGAGTCCAAACAGAATGAAACCTTCAGGGACGTGATTTTCTCAACAAACAAGACCCGGGAGACTTTGACCCCACGTCAAGACACAAGAGAGGAGGCCGTGAGGTAGGGGGGCACGCCTACCCCCCCCCCCCCAGGCGCGCCCTCCACCCTCGTGGGCCCCCTGTTGCTCCACCGACGTACTCCTTCATCCTATATATACCTACGTACCCCCAAACGATCAGATACGGAGCCAAAAACCTAATTCTACTGCCGAAACTTTCTGTATCCATGAGATCCCATCTTGGGGCCTGTTCTGGAGCTCCACCAGAGGGGGCATCGATCACGGAGGGCTTCTACATCAACACCATAGCCTCTCCGATGAAGTGTGAGTAGTTTACCTCAGACCTACGGGTCCATAGTTAGTAGCTAGATGGCTTCTTCTCTCTTTTTGGATCTCAATACAATGTTCTCCCCCTCTCTTGTGGAGATCTATTCGATGTAATCTTCTTTTTGCGGTGTGTTTGTTGAGACCGATGAATTGTGGGTTTATGATCAAGTCTATCTATGAATAATATTTGAATCTTCTCTGAATTCTTTTATGTATGATTGGTTATCTTTGCAAGTCTCTTCGAATTATCAGTTTGGTTTGGCCTACTAGATTGATCTTTCTTGCAATGGGAGAAGTGCTTAGCTTTGGGTTCAATGTAACATCCCAAATTTTCAATTTGGAATGTTATACATTAGATCAATATCGCATATCATATTTTATTGCTTTTCTGGTTGATCGTAGAAATTCTACGCAACTCAAGGACCCTCAGAGAGAGTTGGGATTTTGTTATTTTCATATTTGAGTTTTTCTCAAATTTTGAAAATAGGATCATTTGATTTGATTTATTTTATCTTCAATTATTTCTATTATCAAAATATGAGAGAGGGAATAAAATGACTTTCCCAAAATAAAGAAATATTGAGGATTTAATAAAAAATCAAATAAGGTTTTATTTTAGTTTTATTTGCTATTTTTATTTGAATTTAGGAAAAATCGCACGTTTTCAAAAATTGCATTTAGAGCCAAAAAATGTTCATCTTGTTCTAAATATTTTATTTAGACGGAGAAAATTTGTTTTGGCATTTTTAGATTTTTATTTATTTTTCTAGATTTTTTTAGGCGCAACGAAATTGTTAAAAAAAACCCGCGCCCGACTGGGCCAAGGGCCCAGCCGAGCAGGCCGGCCCAGCCAGCCAGCCGCCGCCTCCAGCCGGATCGGGACCGGAGTCCCGATCGCCGCCGTCGCCGTGTCCGGGGAGGACACGCCTCCCGAGGCCGACCCCTCCCCCAAGTCGACCTCCCCCGCCCCCTTTATAACCGCCGCTGCCCCCCTGCAACCCCACAATGCCGCCCCGCCGCCTGCGCCGCCGCCGCACGACGCCTACCGCCGCCGCGCCGCTTG